>NC_134239.1:107173919-107474222 GCF_965152275.1 Natator depressus
GGGTTAGGTTCCAAGGAAATTTTTTGGGGGCAGACAAAAGGCATTATATACTGTACAGCAGTGCTACTCAAAGTGGTGGTTCGCGGACCAGAGCCATTGGCTGCCGGTCTGCACGCACGTTGGAAAAAAAATTGCCGGTCCCCCACATCAGATAGCTTGAGAAGCACTGCTGTACACTACTGTACTGTGGTTGGGAAGTGCCCCCGGCTTACACCACACAGGCACAGCCGGCTGCAGGCAAGGACACTAGGAAGCACCTTCACAGCAGCAGTGGCAGCTTACCCAGAGAAGAACAGGCGCCGACTTTGCTGGGGGATGCTCCAGGCCCACCTCTTCCCATCCCCGCTCGACTCCAGGCGCACCTCTTCCCACCCCCACTCCACCTCCTCTCCGGAGCACGCCGCATCCCCGCTCCTTCCCCGCCCCCAGAACATCCTAAGCAGTACCAAACAGCTGTTTGGTGGGCTTACTACCAAACAGCTGTTTGGTGGGCTTACTACCAAACAGCTGTTTGGTGGGCTTACTACCAAACAGCTGTTTGGTGGGCTTACTACCAAACAGCTGTTTGGTGGGCTTACTACCAAACAGCTGTTTGGTGGGCTTAGGACTTTCTGGGAGGGAGGGGGAGGAGTGGAGATACAGCGCTTTCCCGCTCTTCCCCCTCCCTCCCAGAAAGTCTTAAGCGCTGCCAAACAGCTGTTTGGTGGTGGTGGGAAGTGCTGGGAGGGAGGGGGAGGAGGCGGAGAAGAGGAACTTGTGCAATGCTCCCTTGTAAAGTTGCTGCTCTTCCACAAAATCTTGCATGCAATGTACAGAGCAGGGAGCCAAACGACATTATAGGGGAGCACTGCACAACTTTAAACAAGCATGTTCCCTAATTGAGCAGCAACGTAACTTTGAAACAACATTAAGCGGGAGGACGTTAAGTGAGGAGTTACTGTACTGTTCAGTCTAAAAAAAACCTTCCTCCAAATTTCAAAACTTGCTTATATATAGTTGGAGGATGTCTCAAAACAAACAGAAGTATTTAAAGTAGCAGTGGCTGCTGCCAGATTGCCTGCAGCCACACTGATGAAAGAAAGGGTTCTACTCTAGCAACTAAGACCACCACCAAGGCTAGCAGCCAGTCTGACAGCCAGATATGGGGGTGGTGAGAGGTGAAGTTATTGAACACTTTTGCCCTCTTGGGCAACTGACATATCAAGATGGTATATGTGTGCAACTTTGTAAAAGTAAGGTTCTTCCCTTCCTTCACGTTATTTCTCAGGCACAATAGAAAAAGAACAATTTTTTACTTTACACTACTAGAACGTAAGACCAGTCATACTGTGTCAGACCAATGGTCCATCTAGCCCAGGATCCTGTCTTCTGACAGTGGCCAGAGCCAGAGCTTTCAGAGGGAATGAACAGAACACGGCAATTTCAAGTGATCCATCTCCATTACAACTTCTGGCAATCAAAGGCTAGGGACACCAAGAGCATGGGGTTCCGCACCTGACCATGTGCCTAATAGACACTGATGGATCTATCCTCCATGAACCTAATTCTTTTTTTAACCCTGTTTTTTTTTTTTTTGGCCTTCACAACATCCCATGGTAACAAGTTCCACAGGTTGACTGTGCATTGTGTGAAGAAGTACTTCCTTATGCTTGTTTTAAACCGGCTGCCTATTAATTTCATTGAGTGACTCCTAGTTCTTATGTCACATGAAAAAGTACATAACATGCCCCTATTCACTTTCTCTAGACCATTCATGATTTTATAGATGTCTAATCATAGCTCCCCCTGTCAATGCTTTTCTAAGATGAACAGTTCCAATCTTTTTAATCTCTCCTTCTTTGGAAGTTGTTCCAAACCCCTAATCATTTTTGTTGCCCACCTCTGTACCTTTCTAATTCTTTTTTGAGATGGAGTAACCAAAACTGCATGCAGTATTCAAGGTATGGGCATACCAAGGATTTATAAAGCGACATGATTATATTTTCTGTTTTATTATCTATCCCTGTCCTAATGGTTCCTGTTTATTTTACAGACCAGTCAGCTTAACTTCTGTACCTGGAAAGATAATGGAGCAAATAATTAAGCAATTAATTCGCAAATACCTAGAAGATAATAAGGTGATAAATAACAGTCAGCATGGATTTATCAAGAACAAATCATGTCAAACCAACCTGATAGCTTTCTTTAACAGGGTAACAAGCCTTGTGGATAGGGAGGAAGCGGTAGATGTAGTATATCTTGACTTTAGTAAGGCTTTTGATACGGTCTCGCATGACCTTCTCATAAACAAACTAGAGAAATACAACCTAGATGGAGCTACTATAAGGTGGGTACATAACTGGTTGGAAAATCATTCCCAGAGAGTTATCATCAGTGGTTCACAATCATGCTAGAAGGGCATAATGAGTGAGGTCCGGCAGGGATCAGTTCTGGGTCGGTTCTGTTCAGTATCTTCATCAATGATTTAGATAATGGCATAGAAAGTACACTTATAAAGTCTGCAGATGATACCAAGCTGGGAGGGGTTGCATGTGCTTTGGAGAATAGGATTAAAATTCAAAATGATCTAGACAAACTGGAGAAATAGTCTGAAGTAAATAGAATGAAATTCAATAAGGACAAATGCAAAGTGTTCCACTTAGGAAGGAACAATCAGTTACACACATAAAAAATGGGAAATGACTGTATAGGAAGGAGTACTGTGGAAAGGGATCTGGGGGTCATAGTGGATCACAAGCTAAATATGAGTCAACAGCGTAACGCTTGTTAAGGAAAAGTTAGCACATGTGACTCCATTTTGGTTTGGGACCCACCATTGTTTAAATGCCAGCACATCATACACCAGGAGGAGTAATCCTTAGATACTGAATCCATGTGAAAATCCTCCTCCTCGTCTCCAGCCTGCCTTGATTTGCAGTATCTGGTTTTTGTCAGTCTCTAACTCCCTGTCTCTTGGCCTTGATGTGAGGCCTCCCATCCTGATAATAAAAGTTACTGATGCAAAGCTGTTGCAAAAAAACCAAACAACATTCTTTGATGTATTAGAAGGAGTATTGTAAGCAAGATGCGAGAAGTAATTCTTCCGCTTTACTCGCACTGATTAGGCCTCAGCTGGAGTATTGTGTTCAGTTCTGGGCACCACATTTCAGGAAAGATGTGCACAAATTGGAGAAAGTCCAGAGAAGATTAAAGTTCGAGAAAACATGACCTATGAGGGAAGATTGAAAAAATTGGGTTTGTTTAGTATGGAGAAGAGAAGACTGAGGGGAGGGACATGATAACAGTTTTCAAAGTACATAAAAGGTTGTTACAAGGAGGAGGGAGAAAAATTGTTCTTCTTTATCTCTGAGGATAGGACAAGAAACAATGGGCTTAAACTACAGCAAGGGCGGTTTAGGTTGGACATTAGGAAAACTTCCTGTCAGTGGTTAAGGAAGTGGTTAAGCACTGGAATAAACTGCCTAGGGAGGTGGTGGAATCTCCATCATTGGGGATTTTTAAGAGCAGGTTGGACAAACACCTGTCAGGGATGGTAGATAATACGTAGTCCTGCCTTGAGTGCAGGGGACTGGACTAGATGACCTCTCAAGGTCCCTTCTAGTTCTATGATTCTATTAGCTTTTTTGACTGCCGCTGCACACAGAGCAGATGTTTTCAGAGAATTATCCACAATCACACTAAGAGCTCTTTCTTGAGTGTTAACAGCTAATTTAGACCCCATCATATTGTATGTGTAGTTGGGATTATTTTTTCCAATGTGCATTACTTTGCATTTATCAACACTGAATTTCATCTGCCATTCTGTTGCCCAATCACCCAGTTTAGTGAGTGTCCTTTGTAACTCTTCACAGTCAGCTTTGGACTTAACTATCTTGAGTAATTTTGCGTCATCTGCAAATTTTGCCACCTCACTGTTCACCCCTTTTTCCAGATCTTTTATGAATATGTTCAAAAGCACTGGTCCCAATACAGATCCTTGGGGAATCCCCATTATTTACCTCTCCTCTGTGAAAACTGACCATTTATCCCTATTCTTTGTTTCTTATCTTTTAACCAGTTACTGATCCATGAGAGGACCTTCCCTCTGATCCCAGGACTGCTTACTTTGCTTAAGAGCCTTTGGTGAGACACTTTGTCAAAAGCTTTCTGAAAGTCCAACTACACAGTAACCACTGGATCACTCGTCCACATGCTTGTTGACACCTTCAAAAAATTCTAATACATTGATGAGGCATGATTTCCCTTTACAAAAGCCATGTTGACTCTTCCCCAAGATATTTTATTTAAGGCTAAGATTTTGTCATGGTTATTTTTAGTAAAAATCAGACAGGTCATGGGCAATAAACAAAAAGTCACAGAAGCCGTGCCCTGTCTGTGACTTTTGCTGCTGCGGTTCCATGGTTTCCCCCGCCACAGTGGTGGCTGAGAGCTGTGGCGTTCCCACTCTGCCAGTGGCACCTGGAAGCTGCATGGGGGCGTGTGGGGGAGAGGAGGCCCTCTCCGCCCACAGCATCTGGGAGCTGCAGGGTGACCATATTTCCCGAAGAGAAAATGGGACACCCCCAGCTGCTCGTCTGAGGCATGTCCCCCATACCAATGCACGCAAGGCTGTCACCCGTCGCTGGAACCCTGAGGATAGCCCCCTCAGGAGTCTGTCACCTGTTGCTGGAACCTTGCAGAGGGCCTCATAGCACTGGAACCCTGCCAGGGCCCCACTGGCTGCCAGCTCCAGAGTCCTGCAGGCCCTGGGCTGAAGCAGAGAATTTCAGGAAGGTCTCTGGAAGTCAGGGATTCCATGACTTCCATGACCTCCGTGACTTAAATGTAGCCTTAATTATATTCAAACGTGTGTCTGATAATTCTATTCTTTACTATAGATTCAACCAATTTGTCTGGTGCTGAAGTAAAACTTACTGGCCTGTAAATTGCCAGGATTGCCTCTGAAGCCTTTTTTAAAAATTGGTGTTACATTAGCTACCCTCCAGTCATCTGGTACAGAGGCTGATTTAAGCGATACTTTAATTGACTCTCATACTGTCACTCCACCATCAACACAACCTACTCCTTCATTCCTATATATTTTGTACTCTGGTATTACCATGTCCCATTGATTATCATTACATCTCATAACAAAAGAACTAGGGGTCATCAAATGAAATTAATAGGCAGCAGGTTTAATACAAACAAAAGGAAGTATTTCTTCACACAATACACAACCTGTGGAACTCTTTGCCAGAGGACGTTGTGAAGGTCCAGACTTTAACAGGGTTAAAAAAATAACTAGATAAATTCAGGGAGGATTGCCCATCCTGGCTAATAGCAAAAACTGCTACAACACCAGGACCTTTCTGACTGACCTAGTTAGGTTAGCCTCAGTTTTAGAAGCTCTTCCTTGAAGAATTTCTCTTTTATGTTACTATTGTAACAGGACTTTATCACCTGGATGAAAGCAACAGCAGCCACCAAGTCCCTGATTCTAAAAAGTACTAAGCATGTGCTCAGTGCTTTGCTGAATCAGGAGCCAAGAGCTGAGTTCACACACCTCTGTGTTCTGGCTCAATCATCATACTTACACTTCCATTCGGATTAAATTACGACAGAGGTTGTAGTACAACTTTGCTTCCTATTCTTGTTGACAAAGACAGTGGAAGGAGTCTTGGGGAACCTTCTTCCTGTCCCTCTCGGAAGAATATAGTTTCAAGCACACACATCCCAAAAGGAAAAGATATTGGACAATTTCTGCATCAATATCACTAAATCAGGTGTCAATATCATAAAGAAACTATTCTGTGTTACTGAAGTTGTGTCAGGCTTTACTTCTGCATATCATCTCTGGAAAGAATCCCACTCAGTGTGGATTATACTGTGGCATCCCAAGCAAAAAATAATGGTAAGGTTACTTGAGGTACTCAAAGCCAAACCCAGCTTAAGCTTCCACCTTGTTAGCTTTCACGCCTTTGAACATTAAGCTCAAGGGTTTTTCTTTTGACCAAGCAGAATTTTTTTCCCTCCCCACCCTCAGTGAAGTCTCCCCTTTCCAATGCATTCATTAACATGGGGAAATTTCATTAAGAGACAAGTTGGATACTACATGATGGTTTCAGGCCAAGGTGAAAACACACACACTCCGGGCCACAAGTAGGAAGTTCTATCAGTAATTGCTGGGTACTGTCCCCTTCCCAGCTGTGGAAATCCTTTGAAGCAGGAGCCTTAAAGAGAAACACTTCTCTGTACAGAAGTACTGAGGCTACAATTGCCCTTAAGCTAAACTAAATAAAGATTTCAGAAAGGAGGATCCAAGTGATCTAGAGAGAATCAAGAATTCCCATCTTCTATTGAATATGTGCTGCCTAACATAATGAGGTAACCCATCAGTCCAGAATGGAGGATACGAAGAAAACTACAAGATGTCTTCTACTTTGTAATAATAGTTTACTTCTACAGAGGTACATGTCAAAACATTCACTTAACTTGTTTTATTAACTGCTAGGAGTGTGTCTATTATAAAAGTAGGTGCTAGATTTTCTAAGGTGAGAAAAAAAATATTACAAACCAGAATGTTCTAACACAAGAGCAGAATGGAGCTCTAAACTTTAAAAAGGCGCCACAGGACAGTAATTAATTAAAGTTATATAATTCACCTACTGACTTGATGAGGCACCTGAAAGTACTGTAAGTTTGTGTCAGTGATTTTTTTTTATTGCATATGATAAATATTGATTGGATGTTCTGTGTCATTCCTACATTACAGCAGGATTCATGTGGTGAGAATGGTGTAAAATGACACTTCCTGGCATAGCAGAGTTTAATTGCATCTTCCATTCCATTTCTTTTGTACATCACCACTTGCAAAAAACCGCACATAGCCAGTTGAGATAGCAGTGCCATTCTAGCCCCCTCAAACACACGCAATCATGACACAAGTTACCTGTTCTAGGATCCAGAGGCCGGTCAATCCGGAACACTTGGGAAGGAACAGCTGGATATACACTCTTGATTGGTAGTGGCTGCAGTCATTTACTTCCCCCATCATCACACAGACTAATAATCCTCAACCTTTTCCATAGCTCCTTTTTCATGATATTTTGGAAGGAGTTCCCACTTATAATATGCAAAGGGAAGGGCAACTGTGACTCCTTGACACCTGCTTGCAAATCTGAGGTTGAAAACTCCTGATATAGAGACAGTGAGAGTGCAGTTGTACCTTCAGTGAGCTCCCTCGTAAATGCCTTTTTCCCCTTAGACAGTTCAACCCCTATCACATGAAGAAATACTGAAAAGGACAGGGTACCCAGACCTGCTTCCTTCATCTTCTTCCCACACACCATTGACAGCATGGATGCCAAAAGAGAGGAAGAAGGACAGCAGCCAGATGTGCAATTCCAAAAGACAATAGGCCTTCTTCACCCAACCATTCTGTAACCCAAACTGCGTACTGTGTTTGAGTTGGCAAGTACTGCAGTTCCAAGTGAAACTTACTTTTAAAGCTAGTCACTTTTAATTTTTATTTCTTCTCATTCTTTATACTGTCTAGAAGAGAAGTTCTCAAACTGTGGGTCCTGACCCCAAAGTGGGCAGCGACCCTGTTTTAATGGAGTCGCCAGGACTGGCATTAGACTTGCGAGGGCCTGGGACCAAAGTACAAGGGTTTTCAGCCTTGGGTGGCGGGGCTCAGGCTACAATTTCCCCCTCCCAAGGCTGAAGCCCTTGGGCTTTGGCACCTGCCCAGGATGGTGGGGCTCAGGCTTCAGCTTTGGCCCCTTTGCCTGGGGCAGCAGGGCTTTGGTGGGCTCAGGCTTCAGTCCCCCCTCCTGGGGACATGTAGTAATTTTTGTTGTCAGAAGGGAGTTACAGTGCAATGAAGTTTGAGGAATCCCTGATCTAGAAAAATATAAATGCCTTCCTCAACAGGTGAAGCCAACAACACCTTTCTACAATCAACCGACAGAAAGGGATGTCACCACACTTTAAACGTGAGTTCATCATTTAAGGGACTCCACTTTATATAACTTGAGGAAAAAGACATTCTTTCCCAAGCTTGACTGGAGTGATGCCTGGCAAGGAGATAAGTATACCATCACATTACATTGATTCCATTAAGAGTGTGTGAATATTCGGACAACATACAGAACAATCTGAGTATCAGAAAGTTACCCAGACCTTCATAAAAAAACATATTAATGAAATCTTTATTGCAAATTCAGTCTGTTGGAACTTTACTAATGTCACCGAGTGACCAGCAAAAAAGCCAACAGCAGAATCTCCATAGGATGTATATAACTCTACAGTTCCAAAACACAGATTTTACATTTTGCTCTAAGAGATCTGGGTAAAGGAATATCAAGCTTTTCATTTTTAAATTGCTATTCCCAAGCCAGCAGTGTCAGAAATCCACCACTGCTGTTTAGTATACACTTCTACCCCGATATAACGCGACCCGATAGAACACAATTTCGGATATAACGCGGTAAAGCAGTGCTCTGGGTGGTGAGGCTACACACTCAGGCGGATCAGCGCGTCTGGCTCCAACACACTGCTCTGAGTGGCATGTTAAGGGTGCCGGGCCAGGGCCGAGGGGTTGGATAAGGGGCAGAGGGTCTTGGGGGGCGGTCAGGGGACGGGGGAGGGGGGGTTGGACGGTTTGGAGGTTCTTGGGGCGGGGCAGTCAGGGGACAGGGGCATTGGAGTCCCGGGGGGCCTGTCAGGGGGCGGGGGTGTGGATAGGGGTCAGGGCAGTTCAGAGGACAGGGAGGGGAGTTGGATGGGTCGGGAGTTCTGAGGGGTCAGTCAGGGGGCGGGAAGTGACTATTAATAACGGAAATGCTCGAGGCAAAGCAAGTTCGATATAACGCGGTTTCACCTATAAAGCAGTAAGATTTTTTGGCTCCTGAGGACCGCGTTCTATTGGGGTAGAGGTGTATTATGTTAAATGGTCTTGGTGGTCTTAGTATAGTTCTCTACTGGCAACAGAACACACAAAGGCACCATTGTAACTAGTACCCTTGTTATTAGCCCAACTAGAGAGTGTATGCTCATTTATTCCTTGATGAGTGAACTATTGTTCCACTGCCAAGACGTGGATATTCCATAACAATACTGAAGCACACCTGTATAAAAAAAAGTATGTGGTAGCTTGTACTGCTAATGCTGTATTAGGATTTCAGCCTCCACAACTTCTTCTCTAATATGGTGTATTTAGCTAGGTAACATTTCTATATTACATGTAGTCAAACAAATTGGAATACCTGACCTGGTTTACGCTCTGCTCTAAAGCCCAAACTCAGACGAATCCAACCCCAAACATGTTGAATTTACACCATCCAATTGCATACTATACTACCAGACCATCTTCTGCCTGCCACTGACTGTCCCCCTGCCCCAACTATAGTTCTTATTAACTTGTTTACAATGTCACCTGAAAGCCACTTGCTAAGACAAACAAGTTTGTTTACGTTTACAGAAGATAATGCTGTCCGCTTCTTGTTTACAATGTCACCTGAAAGCGAGAACAGGTGGTAGTGTGGCACTTCTGTAGTCAGTTTTGCAAGGTATTTATGTGCCAGATATGCTAAACATTCGTATGTCCCTTCATGCTTCGGCCACCATTCCAGAGGACATGCTTCCATGCTGATGTCTTTCTTTAAAAAAATGTGCTCTGTGTTTTACCAGCATTCTTGTCATAAGAGTCTCCAATGATGACCCAGCAAGTTGTTCATTTTAAGAATACTTTCACTGCAGATTTGACAAAATGCAAAGAAGGTACCAACGTGAGATTTTGAAAGATAGCTACAGCATTTGACCCACAGTTTAAGGATCTGAAGTGCCTTCCAAAATCAGAGGGATGAGATATGGAACATGCTGTCAGAAGTCTTAAAAGAGCAACACTACGATGCAGAAACTACAGAACCCGAACCACCAAAAAAGAAAATCAACCTTTTGTTGCTGGAATCTGACTCAGATGATGAAAATGAACATGTGTCGCTCCACATGGCTTTGGATTGTTATTCAGCAGAACCCATCATCAGCATGGAAGCATGCCTTCTGGAATGGTGGCCGAAGCATGAAGGGGCATACAAATCTTTAGCATATCAGGAATGTAAATACCCTGCAAAGCTGACTACAAAACTGCCACACGAACACCTGTTCTCACTTTCAGGTGACATTGTAAATAAGAAGCGGGCAGCATTATCTTCTGTAAACGTAAACAAACTTGTCTGTCTTAGCAAGTGGCTGAACAAGAAGTAGGACTGAGTGGACTCGCAGGCGCTAAAGTTTTACACAGTTTTGTTTTTGAGTGCAATTATGTAACAAAAAATCTACATTTGTAAGTTACACTTTCGCAATAAAGAGATCACAATACAGTATTTGTATGAGGTGAATTGAAAAATGCTATTTTTTTGCAGTGCAAATATTTATAATAAAAATAATATAAAGTGAGCACTATACAGTTTGTATTCTGTCAGGTTTCAGAGTAACAACCGTGTTAGTCTGTATTCGCAAAAAGAAAAGGAGTACTTATGGCACCTTAGACTAAATTGGTTAGTCTCTAAGGTGCCACAAATACTCCTTTTCTTTTCGTATTCTGTGTTGTAACTGAAATCAATATATTTGAAAATGTAGAAAAACCACAAATATTTGTAATAAATTGCAATCGGTATTCTATTAACAGTGTGATTAATCATGATTATTTTTTAAATCATTTGACAGCCCTATTAATTTTCCATTTTAATTTTAACATGATTTTAAAAATTAACTACAACTACCAATTAAATAGTTGTCTTAAAATGGGGCAGCCAATAGAAGAACACCACCCTCCATCACTCTTGGGGAGAAAATGCTGTAATCTACAGCCACTGGCCCTTTGGTGTGAGGGAGAATTAAAGTAGCATTCCAGCATTTCCATTTGCCATAGAGTACTCCTGATGTCTTGCACTGATCTATGCAGAAACCACTCTGAAGTTAACTACAAACATGCAACCAGATGCAGCTGGGAGGAAAAAAATCAACCAGGAAATCCAAGGCATACTCCTTCAAAAAGCCATGAAGAAAATATAACAAAATCTCATAGTGAATGACTAAACTATATGGCTCCCTCTTGTGCTTATAATGCCACATTTCAGTGCAGAAACCAACCCCCCCGCCCCAACATTAAACCACAAACATTTGGACTCTGTTCACCCTTCAGTGCACATACAATGCCCACAAGTGTTAATAGAAGTTACACACACGCTTATCCAGGAAAGAAAAAAAAACCCTGTGGTATACAAAAGTTCTCTTTGGAACAAGCTATAAAAACCTCTTAAAAGAAAAGCTACTTAGATACAAGGCTACTGATTTCAAAATTTCTTGCTCTTTATAAGTAGCGTTCCAGGGCCCAAATATACCTTTCAAGTCCATCTGCAAGAATTTTTTCCCTTAACTATTTTTTAGTTATCAAATTACATACATTTAAAAAGGGTTCAGTTTGGTTTATAGGTCCTGGCTAACGTGCTCAAGGGTTTATTTTTGTCTGCTCAACCTCACACCTGTTTTTGCTTATCAAACCAGACTACAGTTTAGCTTGTAACAGCTGTTAAAAGCAGAAGTCTGTCTGTTCTTCACGTGTATCCAAGGCTAATCACTTTGGGAAGGGTTTAGAAATATGCTCTTATGAGAATACCCTGTTTATGGAGAAGCTAGTGAAACAAAGCAGACTACCACCAGTCAAACAACATTTAAATCTGCATGCACATGAAAAGCAAATCTGTTTTAATGACTATCAACCTTATTTGTGAAGTATTTTGGGAATTTAGTGGGTTAATGGAGCAGTCACTTAGAGTCACTAAAAACAGGTACATTGTGCAAGCTAAAACCAATCCAGAATGAAGGGGTTAAAATCTTTTTACTTCACTCAATAGTCTCATCCTTCCTTCTAATGTTTGCAGCCATCATCAAAACACCTATTTTAAGATGCCACAAGTTCTGCCTTCTGTGTTGGAGAAGCTAGCAAGAGCGTGGAGGAAGTTGGAAGACTGGTTTGTATTGTCAGGGGCAAGTATCAAATTCAAAAAGATTAGCCTGCATGTCTAAATCCTGGTCACATGGGCCAGCTTTAATACAAATTTCTACACTAAAAACATGGGAAGTACTAAAGGAAATAAGTGATGCACAAAATCATATACTGTATTCCCCTCTGAAAAGCATGCAACTTACACTCTGCATAGAGTAGCACCCTTTATGGTTAGGAAGCAAGACAGCTTTTATTATGAATTCATTTCTGGCCCTACTCCCAGTCCCATTTCCACAGGTTTATAACTTCCAAAATCATTCACCATTTGGATCAATACTTTCAATGCTAGACTTTTTCCCAAAAAGTGATTTGTGTGCATGTGTGGAAAATTATACCAACATTGCTATGGGCTTTTCTGATTTATGAGAAAGGATTTTTTGTTTTGGTGGCGGACAGAGATGTGTGAGGGGGATTTGGGGGGAAGCGGTTCTCCTGCTATTTTTCCTGCATTCTACAATACTCTGCAAATTACCAGCTCTCTCCGGAAAAAAAAAAAAAGTTGTAAAATACATATCACAAACCAGGGGTCGGGACCCCTCAGGGGGTTGTGAGGTTATTACATGAGGGGTCATGAGCTGTCAGCTTCCACCCCAAACCCAACTTTGCCTCCAGCATTTATAATGGTATTAAATATATTTAAAAGTGTTTTTAATTTATAAGGGGGGGGTCGTACTCAGAAGCTTGCTATGTGAAAGGGGTCACTAGTACAAAACCACTGAGAACCACTGTCATAAACCAAAGGATGTGCAATGTGGCAGTTAACATTGACCCTTACCTACTAAATTTTTGGACAGATTTTAACTGTTCAAAATTAACTTGCGTTCTAGAACTTCTGCTGGTTCTAGTTCAGATGGCTCCTTTCCCTTCTCGGCTACACAGTGTCCTCTGAGCAGGCAGGTGCTGTGCCTAGATGGGCGGGGGGGCAGGTGCAGGCTTGGTGACAGGTCAGCACGGAGGGAGCCAGGGACATTGCAGCCAGGAATGGGCAAGGGAACATAGGGGCTGGATCCACCAGAAGCCTGGGGCAGAGCTGGAGTCAGGCAGTGTCAGGAGCCAGGCTGCAGGATTGCTTGGACAACAGATCCCAGCGCAGGCAGGGGTAAGGCCAGGACAGGATGGACTTTGTGGGGTGCAACCCCTGCTCCTCTGGAAAGTCCGAGTTTTCCACCACCCGATCTTCATCCCAGCTCTACACTCACTACCCCCAATCTCCCACTGCTTCCTCTTAGGGCTTCCCACACCCTGCATTCCCTCACTACTTTTTTTAGAACTCCAGCACTGGTCTACCTCCAATCAAAACCATTCCATAATGGGATCTAGCACAAACCCCAATGCAAATGAAAATGACTATTAACATTTGATAGTGTACAGCCATTGTAGCCCAATGCATTAATGGCAAATGGAATGAGTAAAACCTGGGAATCAAAAATTCCTAAATTCCAAACCCAGATCTGCCAGTGATTCACTGTGCGATCTTAGGTGAGTCACTTAGGCAGAGTCTACGCTAGAAAGGACTTGCTGATACAGCTATCACAGCAAAAAAGCCCTCTTAGTGTAGACGCAGCTTATATAAGGAAAAAAGCACTTTTTTGCTGGTATAGCTTATACCAGTACCCCAAGTGAAAAAAGTTATACCAGCAAAAGCAAATTTTACTACACATTACTACATAAAAGTTTTTAGTGTAGACCTGGCCTAGCTCTCATTTTCCCCATTTGTAAAACTGAACATCAAATCATGCTTGTTCTGTGTTTTGGAAACAACTTTGATCCCCAAGCACATGTTTCTTTTCTATAATCAGTAGATAATGTTTATTTGAATAATTTTGCTATTACATATACTATATAATATATATTGATTAATTGCAGTTAACTCATGCGATTAACTCAAAAAAATTAATCGCAATTAATTGCAGTTTTAATCGCACTGTTAAACAGAATATCAATTGAAATTTATTAAATATTTTGTATCTTTTTCTACATTTTCATATATAACGTATTCTGTGTTGTAACTGAAATCGAAGTGTATATTATTCTTGATTATAAATATTTGCACTGTAAAAGATAAACAAAAGAAATCTTATTTTTCAGTTCACCTCATACAAGTACTGTTGTGAAATCTCTGTTGTGAAAGTGCAACTTATAGATTTTTTTTGTTACATAACTGCACTCAAAAACAAAACAATGTGAAACTTCAGAGCCTACAAGTTCACTCAGTCCTACTTCTTGTTCATCTAATCGCTAAGAGAAACAAGTTTGTTTACATTTACAGAAGATAATGCTGCACTCTTATTTACAATGTCACCAGAAAGTGAGAACAGATATTTGCATGGCATGTTTGTAGCCAGCATTGCAGGTATTTATGTGCCAGATATGCTAAACATTCACATGCCCCTTCATGCTTCGGCCACCATTCCAGAGGACACGCTGAAGACGCTCGTTAAAAAAAATAATGCATTAATTAAATCTGTGACTGAACTCCTTGGGGGAGAATTGTATGTCCCCTGCTCTGTTTTACCCGCATTCTGGCATATATTTCATGTTATAGCAGTCTTAGATGATTAGCCAGCACATTGTTCATTTTAAGAACACTTTCACTGCAGATTTGACAAAATGCAAAGAAGGTACCAATGTGAGATTTCGAAAGACAGCTACAGCACTTGACCCATGGTTTAAGAATCTGAAGGGCCTTCCAAAATCTGAGAGGGATGAGGTGTGGAGCATGCTTTCAAAAGTCTTAAAAGAGCAACACTCCGATGAGGAAACTACAGAACCCGAACCACCAAAAAAGAAAATCAACCTTCGGCTGGTGGCATCTGAGTCAGATAATGAAAATGAACATGTACTGCTTTGGATTGTTATCAAGCAGAACCCGTCATCAGCCTGGACGCATGTCCTCTGGAATGGTGGTTGAAGCATGAAGGGACATATGAATAGTTAGCGCATCTGGCACATAAATATCTTGTGATGCCGGCTACAACAGTGGCATGAGAACGCCTGTTCTCATTTTCAGGTGACATTGTAAACAAGAAGCGGGCAGCATTGCCTCCTGCAAATGTGTAAACACTAGTTTGTCTGAGCAACTGGCTGAACAAGAAGTAGGACTGAGTGGACTTGCAGGGTGTAAAGCTTTACATTGTTTTATTTTTGAATGCAGGTTTTTTTGTACATAATTCTACATTTGTAAGTTTAACTTTCATGATAAAGAGATTGCACTACACTACTTTTATTAATTGAACTGAAAAATATGATTTTTTGGTTTTTTACAGTGCAAGTACTTGTAATAAAAAATAAATATAAAGTGAGCATTGTACACTTTGTACTCTGTGTTGCAACTGAATATATTTGAAAATGTAGAAAACACCAAAAAATATTTAAATAAATGGTATTCTATTATTGTTTAACAGTGCGATTAATCGCGATTAATTTTTTTAATCACTTGACAGCTCTAACATATACTGAAGACTAGAGTTAACCTAGAGCTCTTTTCAAAGAGCAAAATCCATACCAGTTACTCATAAGTCTTCATCCAAGACATTGATAAAGAGAATCTCTTGGAACCCTTGGTGCCAAACAAGTTGAAAATCTCACTCGTGCATTATTGCTGAATGCAAGTTAATAAATACACTTGGCCAGATACACAACCACCATATCACAATAGTGGATTACTCCACTGATGCAAAACACCTGTAAATCCAGCTTAACTGGCCAGTTAGAATGGTTTATGGCTGCCTGGTGTTGTTGAGTGGCACAAAGCAACTGGAACATACCAGTGAATCTGGCCCCATATATTTATATATCACTTTTCTTTCCAAAGGAAACCAAAGTGCTACAAACTAATATATAAATTATATATGCATAAAGGGATCACTTCACCTACCACTGAAATGCAGTCTACTTTATGGTGAAACAGCAGCTGCTTAAAGTTTTGTATAATGCAGCTGAATTATTAAAGCAGGAAGAAAAGCATGCCACAGAGGAGTTTCAGGTATAGGGAATCTGGCCAGGACATCTGTATGTCTGCCAAAAGGGCCATGGGGATCTTTAATGTTCGCAAGTGCCCAGGACCTTGGTTTTAACAACTAATTCAAAAAACCACCACTTCCACTAGTAAACATCCTGTTGGAGGAGTACTGATTTAATGTTGACTCAGAGGGAAGGGTGCCATCTACTGAATCATGTAAACAACTTCCATGGAGTCCAGCTAAAATATTAACATATCCCAAACCAAGCAGAATCAGGCTGATTACCACCACAAGGTATTACAGTTGGAATTATTAGGTAAATCCACACTTCTGAATCAAAGTAGTACCGCACCAATCTTTATATAAATACAAATATATTACTACATAGAATACTGAAGTCTGTGTGATCATCCACGGAGATTTCCCAATTAATGCTGTTCTAAAACCAATTATTGATTTATTGTAGATATTCTGCCTGGAAAGCCACACCAGTTTCTTCTCCCAAAGAATTTTTCTATCCTAGCACAATTTACAACATGGTTTGCAAATGCCTAACACAAACCAGTTTATTAATTACAAAGCTATTTTCATGGTAATTTTTAAATACTGAAGAAATATAAAATCTTAAAATTCAATACATACTGGATCAAAGCAATAGCTAAGTCTAAATTGAGATTGTTTGCGGCTTGTCTCGTTTTTGATCGGACACATGGCTGCTGTGTGCGCGCATCACTGTTAGAAGCCGGATTTTTATTTTTTGCCACACAAGTTTGTTGCAAGATGAAGTTCCACATAAAAGATCTCAGCTAGATTTTCTTTTTTGGGGGTTGGGGGGGGGGGCGGGGGGTGGAGATAAAAATTGAACTGAGTTAGACATTCTTTAACGGTCACACCTGAACAGATATAACATTCCAGTTTGGGTGCCATGCAATCATAATGGTCATCAATGAGAAGCAAGGTTCCAGGTACCTGGGGACATAATGTGGTGCAGCAAGGACTACCAGAACTAGAGAGAGCCAATTCTGGACATTCACATTAATCTAAAGTTCAAATGACTTGAACTAGTTTCCACATCCTCTCCCCTTTACACAAGTTGACTTAGATCACAAGAAACACAAAGCTAATCATATAATTCAGTTAACGTTTATCAATCGGCTACAAAAGAGATCTCTCTCAAATGTTATAAAAAATTCTTTAGATGTTCTTTTCCTTGCCAAAACATTTAAGCAATCACTTGCAACTTAAACAGACACACACTCCCCACTGTTCTATTTATACTTTACTATATAACATTGTATTCTACATAGATTCTTATACAACATCATAATCACAGTAGTATCAGTTTATGCATATTGGCAAGTCATTGCAAAGAAATTCTGCAACTTATTACGTGCAGACAAGTCCGTTACGTTTAGTCACTTTTCTCAGCAAACCAGGCTTTCGCACTGGCCTTAGATTAATTTTAGTAACTAAGACCCTGATCATGACAAACACTTATGCACATGCCTAACTTTACTACTGTGGAGTAAACCCAAAAGTAAATCCAATGAAATCAATGTGACTAAGTAATGGCAGTAAATTCACATGCACACATGTATTTGCAGGATCAGGGAATGAGGCTATGCCTGCACTTAATGTGACATGTAGAGTACAGACAGCACATGCCAGCTATTACACATAAAAATAGCAGTGTAGACCATGAGATGTGGCTTAGGTGAGTAGAGTGCTCTACATGCCGGAACCCCTGTGTATATACCCTACACAGTTCTCTATATGCCCAAACAGTGCCTCCCATTTCTACACTGCTATTTTTTGCAGTGTAGTGTCCTGCTTTCTCCACCACAGTAAAGGCTCCAGCAGGGAAAGGCTTTGGCAACTCCCGGATATATGAGCTTTTCCTCACTGCCTCATCACTGCCAGAGCCTTTCAATGCAGTGTATAGATACATGCGTAGTGCCTGTACTCTACGCTCCACCAAGCGCTAATCATATTCATACTGTGCTAGTAATTCCTTTTAAAATCATTAGAACTACTCGAGCAAGATAAGATACTACTCAGCATGACTAATGTGGCATTATATGCTCCCTTCATAACACTCCCCCCATCCCCCCGACAGAAGTGCATCGCTGGCAGTGCAGCTGTGGATTGCCAGCTATGAGTAGTGAAGTGGGAGGTTTCGCAGTGCACGGAGTTGACTTCAGTACCCTTCTGTGAATTCTGTCCCAAATCAAGGGCAGGAGGCAAGAGCCCACCATTCTCCGCTAGAGCACTGCTCCCATGATGCTACTCGGCTCCAAAGGAGTATCATTTCCTTTGATGACCATACATTATCTGTCAAAGCACTGCGTTTTCAAAAATTGTCTAAGTGCATTAAGCACTAACAGCAGTTGGCAAGTTGACATTCTGATGGGAGTAAACCTATCTAACCTCTTTGAACAGAGCAGAACTTCATGAGCAGAACTTTTTAACCTTCGTTAACTGAAAGAAAGTAGTTAATAGAAACTGTTTGAAAGACCAAGCTATTCCTTAGTTTTAACAATATCTTTCAACCTACTCCTACTTCCAAACAGATGCCCTCTAGTCCACAATCTCCTGTTGGAAATCCCGGAGTGTCATGTGCTCCTTATACACAGATAATGCCATAAGCAGCTTTGATGACTGGATATCAAGTGCTTCCTTGGCAATGACAGCCCAATACACTCACAATATTGATTATACCTATATGCCAAAGCAATAATTTGCTACTTTGTGACAAAGTAAATTAAAGGATTACTTCAGAAATTTGATGAGAAATGTATAGAAAAACTCTTGTATAATATCTCCACATTTCCATTTTGCTACTAGATGGGCACAGTTGTATTTAAAAAAAAAAAATCAAATGAGCTATATTACACTAAAGAAAACCTATTACAGAGCAGTGCATATATGATATAAATGAAAGACTTGTACAATTAAGTTTCTCCTACTTTAATTAAAATGATTGTTTGACTGTTCCCTGTAAATTCTGTTACATTTTAACAAACCTGTTAAAATATGACATATCAGCAATAGACAAACATAAGTGAGAAGTTGTATGTTAATGACTCATATTTTCAGTTTTTCTAACAGCAATAAAAAATTACTTTATCATTTAATGTCATTATTTTACCCCTTTTCCTCTCAAAACCCCGTAAGTGCAATATATTCCATACATTAAATTTAAGCTGCTTACCTGAATGACTTTGTAGAAATAGGCATACTGTCTAGCTGTATTTTTATATTGGCTGAAGACATCATGTATGGCCTGAGTTGACTGAAGATACTGCACTTCATCTTCTTCAAAGTATAGAGGGGTATCATATTCACTGGGGAGAGTTTGGATGTATGGCAGCCAGAAAGAGTTAGGATTGGCTCGTTCACAAAGAAGATGGAATGCCAATGTGATATTGCCCATGGCCTGGAGAATTCGGTCTTGAGAATACAAGGACCCTGAATTAACCATAAAGATTGTAAATGGCTGAACTAATTGCCTGGAAAATAGTTATACTAAATGTATTTTAAATTAATATAATTAAAAACTGTGCATGACTATTGTACCAAATAAAAGTGTCTGGGGTCACCAGTGTACAGCACTGCCTGAGATAGGAGATGGTTATCTTGCGTGCCTGTCATACAGCTACGTGGTATCTTTAAGACATTCGGATACATTTTTGTATGGTTAAAAAAAAAAGATTAATCCAAAGTAAGGTATCAAAATATAAGCAGCTCACTATTTACATTTATAGCACAAACCATCTCCACATGCATTAGAAACTACCAAAACACATCAGGAATTCCATCACCACTGAAATGCATCCACCCTCTCAGGTGAGAATCGCAGCCAGGCAGATACCTGGTGCATGGGGCAGGGAAGGAGATGGGAAAGAGGAGAGGGCGGCAGAGGGAGGAATGGAAAAGGGAAATTAAATTCTGGTAACTGATACTTCAAGACTCTAGATACTGAAAACCTGATGTTTAGACTGCTATTCCATTCCCATGTCAATTTGTAATGCTGTATCAAAGAAACTCTTCCCATTGTACACATCTATAAGGAAGCTCAAAAATTGCTCTTACCCAACACTGAATTTTTAGCTGATTCAACTGTCATCAGCAACTTTCTAGGAACCCAAAGAAACAACTCTTCTGCCTACGGGGGGGGGGGGGGGGCGGGACAAAAAACAAAAAAAAACCCAAGAAAGTTCAGAAATGTACTTACTGTTTCACATGAAATATAACAAAAAACCTGTTTCTCTAAAATATCTCAAATATACATTTAAATAAATTAAGAAAATTAAAGGTTTTCATGTCATTTTTTAAATCCTAAATTTATTTTGAATCAAGACTCCTCACCCATCCACTGCCAAGTAAACTGAAATGCTATGAGAACTTCTTACTTTATATTACATTACATTATGACTTAAAGAACATAGGTCGAGCCACTACTTGATTTAAAACATTATGTATAAATATTACTTTAACAATATTATGCTAAAATGAATTTATCTAGGTTACAAAGTCAAGCACTCAATACTTAGGAAGTACGCAAAGTTAAGATGACTGCGCCACCTTAATTCTTCCCCCTCATGCGTATGTGCTATGATGCAGTCTCTAATTACGTGAAAAATAGAATGTGATCACAGGACCCTTGTCTCTTTTAGTGTATGGGGTGGAGGAAGCTGTTCAATATTTTATCCTCATCATTCAATTAGTAGCCCTTACTTTATTAACTACACACCATCTAAATCCTGTAATGAATATGGAAATATTCATTTCCTTGGCATCTTTGCTATGGCATTTTTCAGCATAGTATCCGAGTGTCTCACGCACATTAACAATTGTCTCCACTGCAAGATAATAGAGCATTATCATCCCAATTTTACAGTTGGGAAACATACAGGAGAGAACCTTTACCCCAATGGGCTTGCAAAATAAGAATGAGAAAAATACAATTGATGCATACTGTATAAGGTGACCAAAAGATGGATTTAAAACAAATCAGTGTTTATTTAAATTCACCTTCAAATAAATATTACAGCACCACTTTGGTTTGGCAAACTAATGCAATGAGAAAAAAAAAGTGTATTTTAGGAAGGAATTTGAAAAAAAGTGAAAGCCTTGTACCCTGGGGGTAGACAGGGAGTAGCAGAAGGGAATATGTAGAACGAGGCATAAAGACACAAGGAATGGTGAGCTAAATTGTCTGGGCAGAATAAATAACCCAACTAAGGATTCATAATTAGCACTTTTACACAACCCATCAAACAACTGCCCAATGTTAAAGAACAATACTAAATTTCTATTGTAAATTTTATCTCTCGTATATATAGTTTACAATATATTTATAACAGTAGTTCCAGTGAAGTGAACTTTACATTGGAGGGAGGGGGAGAGAGAGAGAAAAGAATGGTTTCAATGTCCTGCTGTCACATTTCCAATACATTTACAGACATGATTTTCTAATCTGTTCAAATGTTTACGTTCACCTTTATCTCCCTTGTTGCTTTCAAACCAAAGCCCTCTTCTTCAAAATTTGCTAATTCGAAACCCTCTGTGGATGCTCCATTTTCAGTGGCCCATTTCATTAGTTCAGGAAAATAGTCTTCTCTTTTTCCATCAAAGGTAACAGACAAACCTATATGCACAATTTATAAAAACACAGAAATGAGAGGATCTAACAGGCCACAGAGGGTCAATGTAAACCACATGTAAAGGAAAAACTCCTAACTATCCCCCAGCTATCCTTTGAAGAGGTTGGATTAGAACTGGTCTTTGTTAAAAGTAACTCAGTAATGTTCTACAGTCATATCCAATTTTAGTCAACCTAAACATGGCCACATTTGCTTACCAGTCACCTTAGAAATGGCAAATCAAACTAGTCTGTGAAAGAAAATGTCTGAAAATTTTCTTTCCCTTTTTTCATTTAAATGAGCTGAAAGTAAAGACATTCCAATGCTAAGTGTTGATGATAACTGCATTGATCAGGACACACAAGTGAATGCAGACAGACCCACGGATGGATTTAAGTGGAAGGTTGCAACTTTACATTGGATAGGGATGCAGTGTGTCCGCCCATCCACCTCCCAGTCATTTCTTAATACCAGGCATTTATTTGGGTCCAGTGCAGAGTTACAGGGTTCCGCAACATATAACCACTAACTTGGGATAGATCCTCCTCAGGCAAGCGTTAGGATTCAGCTCTCTTCTTAATCCTCACCTCCTCTCCCAGTGGTAAGAGGATACCAAAGGGGATCCTCGGTTTGTGAAGACTTCACGACTCACCTTCTGCTACAGGGTACACCAGCAAAACCCTAGGTCTCACTTACCTCTGGGAACTAGCCATTTTAGCCTTCATATGCACTAGACATTGGCTATTGGGGATGCCAGCAATTAACTTGGTCACACCTCTTGCCTCCATCTGGTATCTATTTCCTGCCTGATCCAATCCCTAAGATCCCAAAGCCAACGTCATCCCCTGCATCTGACAATTACACTCCTTTATCCCTAAAAGAATAATTGTACTGGATGTCCCTATGTAAGATGACTGAGCCATCTGCATCCAGACAGAGTCTGGATAAGTGTTGACGGTAAATGCATTTGTAAAGAAAAGAAGGACTCCAGAACAGGGGTTCCCAATGCAGTGCCTGTGGGTGCCATGGCGCCCGCCAGGGCATTTTTGTGCACCCGCAGGACACCCCGCTGCGGCATTTCGGTGGTGATGTTTCTAAATATATACATGTAATATTTATCCATAATATTACATGTATATGATACATTTGGGCAATAGTATTATGGTTAAAAGGTTCTGTATTTTTCAATGAAAAAGTACACAATGTAAAATATTCAAACTCTGAGTCAAGAAACTCAGTGATTAGCTTTAACTCTGCTATTGTATATATGCATTGTGGTAGGATATAAGGCAGGGTATCTATTACATAATACTAGACAATGGGACATAACACCAGAAAACAACGTCAGTCAGAGAGGGAAGAAACACAATTGAAGTTCATCCCGATCCAAATACATGATCAAGTCACTCAAACAGTATCAGTTTAATCTTTGATATTCCTGTTGTCAGGAGGTGATGTTTAAAGGCCTAAGCTACTTTTAACAATGTGAGGTTTTTATGCATTAGTCAGTATCTATTCTTGTAGTTCTTGTAAAATGAATTACAAGTAAAATACCTGCTAAAAGGTACAGCGATGAACACCATAAAAAAAGGGGGTTATTTATACCAAAACTAAATAAAACATTTTAATAGTATATTTCCAGATAAAAACTAAAATAATATAGAATTAAAGTTGAATACAGATCAGTTGATTACAGTAAAACACGTTAGAAGAATGTTTCAGTTATCTGAAAACAATCACCAGAAAATTCAGAGTAAAGGTTAACCTGCAAACACATCCAAACTTGTTAAGGTATGGAAATGCATAGTTAATGCATTCAAGCAATTTAAACTCTACCCAGTAGTAATGTCATGAAAGGTCCCTACAGTTAGTGCATAATATGGTTTGTAGTCCCAAATTAAATTAAAACTGATTTTTAAGGACTTTTTTTTTTTCCCATTAGATTTTTTTTTTTTTTTTTAAATAAACACAGAAAATAGGTTGATGATCAAGTGACTATTGCTGTAGGAACCTTACCTTCTGCATTTCTTGACTTTAATGTTGCACAAAACCCCCCCAAAACAGCCCACCCCAAAATCATTTAATGCATTTGTAAAGTTAAAATACAATTTATGAAAAATTACTGCTAAATGCAATCTCTGCCATGTCTGGTAACACATTTCAAATTAGAATATGGTATAACACATTAAGAATGATCAACTCAAAATTTAATTTTTGCAGAGCTACCATGATCTAGCTGTCAGACAATGGGGCTGGGAATCACACGTCCTGGCTGAGCTCTATTCCCAAACTGACCACTGTCTCACTGAGATATTAGGCAAACCACAACCCTTTGGTGCCAAAGCTTGCCTGTCTATAAAATAGGGATAATACCTCTAACTTGCTATTGCATTCTTAGATGGAAATATTTTTATTTATTAATTACAAATATGCTTTTTTTGCTTATGACAAATTGTTTGTCCCTTTTGTAGACATTTTATTAACGTAAGAATTAACTTCATAATAAGGCTATTTTTAGACAGTGTTCATACATAAATCTCAGATATTAAGTTTAAAAAGATGCATCAGCAAGTGAAAAAAACTATTTACGGGTCAGTGCATAAAACTATTTCCCATGGCTCGGGGTCAGATGATGATTATATCAAGAGAAAATTCATTCTAGACCATATATTAAATGGGAAAAGCCAAACTTGCTGAGGCAAATTAATAGCCCACCCAAATCTTGTCTACCCTACAATTCAAATGTTCTCTCAGGGGGAGCTAAAACCATAGTTTTAGCTATGTGATTATGTCAGATGAGAACAGCTACTACAATATCCCACACAAAAAATAGTTACATGTCATTTTGGCATAGAATTCCAGTCACACACTGACATTATTTCTGTTGTCATTCAAAGACACTTATTCTGCCATTAGCATGTTGTCCAGGGAATTATTTCTTTAAAAAAAAAAATTCCTTCCTTCCCAGCAATGTCTGAACTCTTGCCTTAATCCAAAGAGTCACTTAAGTTAAACAAAACACCCTACCAGCACTTAAGTGCCTAAGCAAGAAGCAAAAAAGATTTACTTACAGAGGTCATTTTGACTTCAACTTCCTGTCTTTATGAAGTTTGTCAATATGTTACTTTTCACTAGCCATATCTCCTGTATTTGAATGATTTTCCATGCACCTGCATAGTAGTTTGGTATAGATCTCACTGACATGCTATTCCAGATACACAAGTTGCTCTAAATTTTGCTGTTTTTCTATTACCTTTTTGTTTTTTGCGGATTTTCTCAACAAGAGCTCGAATCTGCACATATTCTTCCCATTCCTTTCCAGGACCAGGGGTTGGGCTGCTGCATTCTGGAAGCCAAAAATATCAAAAGAAGAATATTTTAATACAATTTAGTTCTTTTATCATCTTGAGAAAGGCCTTGCTTTTATGCTAACTTTAACTGGACCTTACTACCAAATGTCCTTCACTAGATACATTATTGGACAAAACATGTATTGTATAAACACTATAAATTTCCTATTCTTTGAAGTGCATGTAGTAGAGCTTTCAATTTCTCATATCACTTGCCTCAGAACGTCACTTTGATCCATTTGTCTATTCTCTGAGAAAGAAAAAAGATCCAATAGCTAAAAAAATTACAAAGAAAAAGAAAAACTAAAGGGACAGAACCATCACCAGAACGTTTCTTCTGGATCCTTGTAACAAAAATAGGTAACAGCAAAAATACTTGGGTCAGGTGAAAGATAAAGCTTACTATTACTATTGTTCTTTTTATGTTAATATAATGCTGTGAAATACTATGTGGGTTGGGGCGGAAAGAGAGATTTAACAATAATTTTCTTGCTTTGGACTACAACCACCACCATCCCAGCAACACTACATTGTGCCATTTTCCCAATTTTGGATGCGACTGAAATGCACACTTAAATTTATCCAAGCAAAAACTACCTTTCGCAACTTGATTAGAACACTAGACCTTCGGGATTGAACAAAATATCAAAGCATAGCCAAAAAAAAAAAAAAAAAAAGGCATCAGGGCCTTATTTCTGCTTGGAAAATCAGGATATACAAGTCATCTGTGATAGCAATGTATGTGTAGAGTAGAAAGTGCAAAAGCAAGCTATACTGTAGGACTCAAATGGTATAACCACTTCATTGTTTTACCACTCTGAACAATGGTGGCTACAAATCCTAATTTTCTTGGTATAGCACTTGAGTGCATTTAACAATAGGAAAATCAGGACCTGTTTTTCAACAATGGCACAGCTGCAGTGTCACTACCAATGAGAGCTACTCTGGACAGGGATCAGATGATGTACTGCCATGTCATGAAAACCAGCGGTCTTTCATAACCATGATATACACACTGAGCTCTTTCTACACTAGCCTATATACCATCAGTAGCAAAAGTGAAACTGACTCTCTTAGTTACTCCTGGGGGCATTCTGCGCCAAAAAATTAAAAATCCTGTGCATAATATTTTAAGATTCTGCAAAATTCTGCAAATTTTATTTGTCAAAATAACACTACATAATCACACCAGTTTCAATAATTTTGGTAATTTATTTCAAAATACCTGTCACCAAGTATGTCTGTAACTCTGTACTCGGGGAATTTGTGTGTCTGTATTGTTAAAGAAACCCCCATGACAACCCAGTTGTTTCACTGCTCCCTAGCCTCCCACCCTGAGCCCAGCCACAGGGTCCCCCTTTGCCCAAATACCAGAACCCCTACACCCCCAGAGTCCAGAGAGTCTCTCCTGCAGAGCCCAACTGTGGCCCCGCCCCAGCCCCTCCCCCCCCACAATCCAAAGGGAGAAACAGCCTGATGCTCAGTCCCAAGCTCACATGGAGTTTCCTGAGTGCTGCCCTCTCCTTCCCTCAGGACATGCTGGGAACTGAAGTTGCCAGGAACCCTCTAGCTCCCTCCCCACCCCCCAGCAGTGTCTTCTATGTTTAAGCTGGGCTCTGCTGGATCCATCGGCTCCTAGTAGTGGCTAGCAGCACTGTAGCCCATTTCTGTGGAGGAAAGGGAATGCTGCATGCACGTTAATTTCTGCAAAATTCTACATTTGCACAGTGGTGCAGAATTCCCCCAGGAATACTTAAGTGTAAACGAAGCCTATCCAATGGAAGTCATTTGGTGAGCTCAAAATCCTTCTATAAAGAGCTTAGGGCTATTTGTAGCTCTAAGGACCACAGCTGAATAATGGAGAAGGTTCATGAAGAATGCAATTATTTCAAGTTGCATTGTTTCTCTACCAGGTGACCATACTGCTCTGATACCACAAGTTATACTTTAATTCAAAATATTTTCCATTTGTTAATCAGAACAGTATAATCCTCTGTGTTTACAATTCAGTAAGATATTTTAAACCAAGATGCTTTGGCCAAGTAAGCTTAAGTAGGGTTTTTGGACTGATACTTTTTAAATGTGCAGGCACATTAGTAAAACTTCGAACTGCACAAAATATTATATATACACAAAGTAAAACTGAAATTGGGATATAGCTGTAGATAAGAGATTGAAATCTCAAGGCAACACTTCCAGGAAACTTAACTAATACAATTAACTGCCTATAGTACTAAAAGGGGAAATAGGTCTTTTTTTTTAACCCATTCTTTCCCCTCTCCTGCTTTCTACAAAGATGTTTAGAAAATTAAACTTACTCTGTAATAATTCACTAATTATGTTCAACATTTCTTTTGGAGAAACTGTTGCTGTAGCTCCTGTACCTGACTTCTGAGTTTTCACTCTGCTCTTCTTCCCCATCTTCCAACTAGAAAGGAAAAACAGACAAACTGTAATTCATAACTAAGCAGCAAAATATATTAACTAAAATGTGGAGCAGACAAGGTCCTCTCCTGGTAGATGCTTAAAAAAAAAAAAGCATTAATAGTTATCTATCATCGCACAGGTAACTAGGTGCCAAATGTTGCCTCCAGGTCCTCCAAATAGTAAGACAGACAGCTTGGCACTGTCTGGAAGGGAAGTTCATTAAAGTTTTTGCATATAACTACGGTAGAAGTATACCTTATATAGGGATAGAAAAATACACCATATCAGTTTGGCATATTAAAAAGTATCTACTTTGTCCATAAGAAAAAAGCATTCATGATGTGTATTTAACAAATATAAGGATAAAACAATGTCATATTATGGACACCAACTATCATGACAACTTACATTTTACTCTGAATTCAGTTGATACCTGTTTGATTAGCCCAACCAAGTAAAGAATAATTCAAAACGAACAGCAAGTTAAAAGTTCTACTTCAAGATAAAAATAAAATTATTACTTATGTATGTAATCCCTTTGGAGCAGGTACTCCTGAAATACCACACTGAGCCTCTAGGGGACTCACCCCAAACTACAGTACTAATGATGACAGTGATTCAGGACTGCTTCCCAGGGTCCAGGGCACAGGCAGAACTAGCTAGGAACACTACTGGGACCAATCATGAGCCAGGACTCAGATACAAGGGGCTGAGTTTACTTTCATTTGGCTGTGTTTGGAGTGTAGCAGGAATGAGAGCTACACAACCAGGGATGACCCTTCTCTCTGCACATTCCTTCCCAAGGGAAGGCTGAGTCCTTTTGGGGCACTGAACAATGTCATCACAGAAAAGACTAAAAACCCCAGGAGGCTGAGGAGAAACTCAAGGTCAGGTTACACCAAGAGCCAGCCTAATTGCACATTGGAATCCAGATCAAAGAGCCACAAGGATAATCTTACCATCTTTGGTGTGGATACTTTGTAAAAAGACCCTTGTTTATTTTGATATTGTGCTTTAAGTCTACCACTGATTTCAGTGCTGCACCAGCTAGGAAGACTGAGCCTAAACTCATCATTTGCCTAGGCAGGTGCTGGGAAAGAACAGGATGGCATGTATTGGCTGTAAATGTTGGAAGAGGTAGAGTTTATGTATTGTTTATTTTGTCTATTATTCATTCTAATCCCTTTATCCATTGTATCCTTCCCTGAAGTCCCCAAAACTAATAAAGCCCTGGTTACTGTTTTATTACTCTGGAAATTGTAACAGCTATTTTATCGTGCTCTAACAGACACTCCTCTATATGAGACTGGGTGCTGAATATTTTCCCCAGGGACAATTCCTGTGTGTCCTCTGCATCAGGAGGGGTTTCTTTGGGTGGAGGCACCAGGCGCCATCATAGGTGAGCCCATACCCCAGAGGAGAAAAAGGAGAAGACTGCAGCTGCACCCCAGGTATAGGTTACATGTGCATTTGCTAGAGCTGTCCATCTGTGGCTTAATACAATCAGTTAAGAAAAACATGTTTTTACAACCACAATAACTGAGCCATTGGTCTACTAATTCTTAAGATGATTTTTGAGAGGAACTGGGCTATTGTAGACAGACGGCTGTCTGCAAATTTTAAATACACCTCTACCCCGATATAACATGACCCGACGTAACACGAATTCGGATAGAACGTGGTAAAGCAGTGCTCCATGGGGGCGGGGCTGCGCGCTCTGGTGGATCAAAGCAAGTTCGATATAACGCGGTTTCACCTATAACGTGGTAAGATTTTTTGGCTCCCGAGGACAGCGTTATATTGGGGTAGAGGTGTATGGATAAACTTGTTCCAGAAGGGCAACTTCCAAGGCAGTTTACAGTTTTTGATGTGATGAAGTTGTAACTAGAGGAAAAGCAGCTTTGAACACACAGTTGGCTATATGTTTTGTTTTGAGTGTGGAGTAGAGAATATCATGTGCATGTTATAAGGATCAGATATATATGTATCCAGTCACAGCTGTTTCACACAAGGAGACAAGAAAGTGGTACCACGTACAGCTTATTTACAGGATAATTTAACCTCTCAGAGTACATTAATATACTGTGAAGCTATATTAGTACGGAACATGGTCAGTAATGAGAATCTATTTGCACTTAAACCATTACTAAAATATAATTCATTACTGAATATATTATAGACTCCAGCTTCTTCAATGTGATGATAAAAAAAGGTAAATTAAAAAGGTACAGTAAAACAAGAGTATTAATTTCATAGGAGAAAAGATTTTTGTTTTAAATCAAGTTTTTGTAAATTCAAACTAAAACCGAACCCACAAAAAAGAAAACAAGTTCTAAGTCAGGACTAACGCAGCACCCATCTCAGACTGTGGTGCTGAGGCACCACACCACAAACCTATTACAAGAACCAACAAATTCTGTGAACAGTGTTTTTGGATTGACTGTACAATCCTGATAAATGTGTTTTCATACAAGTGGTTACACTTTTTATAACAGATTGTTACCACTATATTGTCATGATATAAATTCTACCCACATTTTCATTTTCTCCTTTGAAAATGTATTTGTCATGTCCAGACTCTTGTTTCTTGTCATCAGAATGTGTGTCTGGAAACAAAATCTTGCCTGCAGAATTAAACTAGCAAGCCCACTTCACGTAACAGAAAAGCAAGCAGTGGACTGCGGTATCTTGAGATATTGTGATAAGACGACATTTCCTTTTATGAAACTCTCCATTTTGATCACAACTATACATTTTTATTCAGTTCACTGGGAAGCCATTACTACCCCTCTTCCCACCTGCTTCTCCCCATCCCTCCCAAAAAGAAACTCAGAATCAGTTGTTCAGATCTATTAAATATTGTTACATCTAATGAAAAACAAAACAACAAAACCACGTGCGCTGTTCGGCAAAAATAAAAATTTCTACTGAGTTGCCACCATACACATTTGTGTGGAGAAGTCTTCTCCAAAACCATGCCAGTATAGCTAGCATTTGCAAGGAAGAAAACTTCCTAAAGAGCTCATTTAGATAACAAAATATTGCTCCATAAAAGAGGCCCAAGACTAGGGGCAGACAGAATTGCAATCCACTTACATATGTCGACAGAACAGTGTATTTAAGCAACAGTCCTTCCCTGTCACATGGTTTACCAGCAAATGAGGGAAGACAACGGTAGCATCATGCTGAAGAAAGCCATATAAGAGACAACACAGTCCTTTATTACGAAGTTGAGAATAAGTCTGATTTGTGGAACTACTTTTATAATGACAGTTAAATTCAGATTTCACAGGTGATAAGAGATTTAGGATTTGATAAAAAAAATCTAATAGCATTTGTCCTAACATCCTGGAAACACATAACTTCAGAAAACTGATCCTTCCATGGAACATTTCTAATTTAAAATAAAATCTGAATTACAAGAGATAATGTGTACTGAAGATGAATAAAAAACAAAACTCTTTCAAAGAAAAATTAAAGAGACCCTGGTTCACCAATAAGGCGGTGAAAAGACATGCTCCTTAGCAGAATACACATGACAAATGTGACAAACATAAAATGTATCTATTTGTATGAAAACAGACTAAAATAAAATTTGGATTAGGGCCTACAGATTTGAATGACCACCAATAGCTATGGTCTGTGTCTCATCCTTCTATCCAAATGATAATTCTGTGCAGAACTAATGAAAGTGTCCAGCAAAAAGAAAAGAATACACTGATACAGTGATAAATAAGCTTGGTTACGTGCCATAGCCATATTTCCAAATACAGAGTATCAGCTAGCTTGGCAAAAAGAAGCATGCACAGACAGTGGCAGTGATGGGTTTCACTGATCTTCCCCCTCTTAACACTGCTGGCAAAGAGATGTTTTGTTGCATCAGGCTCTGAATTTCTGTCCTAGCCACACACAAAGAATATTCCTTTAATGAGCTATTAAATGCTCCCCCCTCATTTTTAACAGCTTTTGAAAGAATGAACATGAGACACGTCTACCAAACACTTTTCCCTAAAAGGCACTTAGTTTGTAGCAATTTCAATTTTTTAAAATGACCACCTAAAAACAGAATATGTAAGCAACCCGCGAGTCCGCTACTATATAGTTTTATAGAGCTTTTCTGTGTCATAGCATTAGAGACCTATAGAAATATGGTGCTAAGATTCCAAGTCAAGCTCGAAAATATGGACATTTCAAGACAATGTGTCAGGACAGACTAACTGTTGTATAGTGTTCAATCATTGGGACATACTGATGGAGAGTAGGTAAGGTCACAGAGGGCAGAATTAAGGTTCCTACAACAACTGAAAGGGGTCTCCAATACCTATGTAGGTTAACGGTAGAGTTTAATTGCTCTGAACACTTTTAATGAGAAATTTTTGACTTAGTTTTTTCGAAAAAACTTATTACCTCTTATGGCTGTGGGAAAAAGTAAATATGTTTAAATATTTGTGACTAATAAGGGGCACAAAATCAGGCAAGTGTCAATAAATGGGAGGGGTGAGGAAAGATTTCTGATTTTTAAGAAATCAGTTTGTGTGTCTATAACGAGCACTACTTTTACTTGCAACCACCACCCATGTGTAGTGTTACTTGGAAGCCACACGTTCACACCCTGTCACTTTTAAAGAAGTTATTATAGAGGCTCACGTTACTAATCATTACTTATGCAAAAAGATACCAAGATTAACGACAGACAAGTGCACCTTGCATGAATAGATAATATTTATTACTTTCATCATAGTTTAACCTGCTCATGCAGTATAAACCTATGGTTGTCAGCAATGCACTTGGCTGCAACCAATGCCTTTTCCCAATTCAAGCACTAACCCTGTATCTTCGACCCTCGCTATATGTCTGTTCAGTGAAGGTACACCTACAGAACTTTAGATGTTTGACTAGTACCAGTAGAAGCTTCAAAAATTCAGCCAGGCAGATTGGACTTGCATATTCCCTAGTGCTGAGAAATGCCAAATGGCCCTGTGTGTTCTAACTCTGGAAGAATAGAATATATTTCTGAACAAATAATACAACTCAATCCTTATTTTAAAAGCCTTTAAAAACTGGAGGAATAGAATTAACTCAATTCTAGATGAGATGATGATTAAAGTAGGTGAGACTGGGTCATACTGGATACCGGGTCATACTGGATACAGGGTTCAAAAGACAAAACTCTCTGCCCAAAGTCTTCAGTGAGTAAGACAAACTCCATTATATACAAATCACTGACTCTCCAGTGCTCCTTTCAATCTCTTTTTACAATGCAATAGTAGCATCTCTGACTCCAAGCCAGCCATAAAGTTAATCATTTATTTATGGATTACAAACATCAAACAAAATTGTTAAACCATAACTCCTCTTTCAGAATTTCACTTCGTCTATTCACTTTTTAAAAAGAAAAATTAAGAAAAATGTACTGCTGAAAAATAGTTTTATTGTAAAACAGACTCCTAAAAATGACCAAAACAATAACACCTTGTACTGAATATTAACACCAATGGGACAGATTACATTTGATTGTGTAAATCATATATGAATATTAATATTAACATACCAACCGGAACTCAAAAAAATGCTGTATTAAAGATTTAGTAGAAACATAAGTATACAACTCTGAAGTAGCTGCACCACACACAGCATTCCTTACATCAGCATGCAGTCTAGCTTTTCACTAAACATTTCGAATCTCTGGAGTAATATTGAATAGACGTCACAATACACGTGCCTGGATCCCAAAAAGCTTCTTCCTTCATTATTTACACCTTGCCCAATCCCTAGACAAAACAGCTATTTTTCTAAACACTTTCAGACTCATGAGGTGAGACCATGTATTTCCTGAACACAAATACAAGATTTTAGTGTTTTATAAAAGCAGTCAATAATATCCCCTACTACTGCTCAGTTTGGTGAATCAATGCAGTTAATGGTGGATCTGGTTGGGCAAGAAACAGCATGCATTAGGTCTGGTTATTACGCCAGATAAATCTAAGTCCCTGGCCATTACCATCAAGCAGCCTCTAGCTCCAAATTACAACAAGCTCAGTATTAACCTGTCCAGATAGGACAACAAATACATAGCAAAGGTCAAAATCTTGGGTAGCACCATAGACATTGCTGGAGAATGCTCAAAAGATGTGAACACTTGTATAGCATGTTTCAGGCCTTTCACCAGCCTCTGTGGTACAGCATGACTTCACGCTTGCCAGAAAGCTGAGGATCTGTAGAACTACAAATATACCAACTCTGTTGTAAAGCAGTGAAACATGGGCACTGAGAAAGGCTAAAGAGCACTGGATTGATGTTTTTGATTCCCGTCATCTTTGTCAGCTGCTCCACATTAAGTGGCAGGACAAGATTAGAAATGAGCATATTTTAAGCTGAACCCAACCGCCTTCATCAGGCCTGGTTTGATTTTGGTGGCTTTCTTAGTACAGACACATTATTAGGAGGGAAGACCAACAAATTCCAAAGTGTGTTTACCACGGAATACCACTTTATGCCCAGCAACCATGTGGTCGCCAAAAGCTTTGTTGGGGCAGTAAGTCGACCATTGATTGACATGCTGATTGGATATACAGTTTACCTCAAACATCAAGGATGAGATCTATCCAGGTGGCACTCTAGCTGCAAGGAGGCTATGTCCCTTTGTGATTTGCAATGACAACGACGATACCAGTGTAAGATTCTTCTCTATAGTACATACTTTGAGGAATAAAAATATTGTGACAATGCCTGTCAAACATAAAGGGAAGGCTAACCACCTTTAAATCCCTCCTGGCTAGAGGAAAAAACCCTTTCACCTGTAACGGGTTAAGAAACTAAAGATAACCTCGCTGGCACCTGACCAAAATGACCAAAGAGGAGACGAGGTAATTTCAAAGCTGGAGTGGGGGGAGAAACAAAGGTTCTCTCTGTCTGTGCGTTGCTTTTGCCAGGACCAGAGCAGGAATGCAGATCAGAACTCCTGTAAAGGGCTAAAAAGCAATCTAGTTAGATATGCGTTAGATTCTGTTTTGTTTAAATGGCTGATAAAATAAGTTGAGGTGAATGGAATGTATATTCCTGTTTTTGTGGTCTTTTTGTAACTTAAGGTTTTGCCTAGAGGGATTCTCTATGTTTTGAATCCGATTACCTTTTAAGGTATTTACCATCCTGATTTTATAGAGGTGCTTCTTTTACTTTTTCTTCAATTAAAATTCTTCTTTTAAGAACCTTATTGCTTTTTCATTGTTCTTAAGATCCAGGGGTTTGGGTCTGTGTTCACCTATGCAAATTGGTGAGGATTTTTATCAAGCCTTCCTCAGAAAAGGGGGTGTAGGGTTTGGGAGGATTTTGCGGGGAAAGATGTTTCCAAGCGGGCTCTTTCCCTGTTATATATTTGTTAGATGCTTGGTGGTAGCAGCAATAAAGACCAGGGGCAAAAGGTAAAATAGTTTGTACCTTGGGGAAGTTTTAACCTAAGCTGGTAAAAATAAACTTAGGGGGTTTTTCATGCAGGTCCCCACATCTGTACCCTAGAGTTCAGAGTGGGGAAGGAACCTTGACAATGCCACATAAGTCAATACTACAGTTTTTCTCAGTGCTGCTGTGACCAGCTCATAGACCAGGGGTGGGCAAACTTTTTGGCCCAAGGGCCACATCGGGGTTGCGCAACTGTATGGAGGGTCAGGTAGGGAAGGCTGTGCCTCCCCAAACAGCCTGGCTCCACCCCCTCCCACTTTCCGCCCCCCTCAGAACCCCCGACCCATCCAACCCCGCCTGCTCCTTGACCCCTGACTGCCCCCTCCCAGGACACCCCCTGCTCCCTGTCCCCTGACTGCCACGACTATATCCACACCCCCAACCCTAACCAACCCCTGGGACCCCACCCCCTTGTCCAACTCCCCTTGCTCCCCATCCCCTTACCATGCCAGAGCCAGCCATGCCGCTGTGCTGCCCATGCAGTGGCGCGGCTGTGGGGGGGGGGGGGGGTGAACAGTGGGGGAGGGACCAGGGACTAGCCTCCCTGGCTGGGAGCTCAGAGGCCAGGCAGGACAGTCCCGCGGGCCGGAGGTGGCCCGCGGGCCATAGTTTGCCCATCTCTATCATAGACAAAGTTCCTGTAACATGTAAATGCCCTCATAAAAGTGCTCTTTTTTAGCAGGGGGCAACAGAATATCTAGTGTTCCCCCATACATCATTGTGCAAAAAAAAAAAAAAAAAAAAAAAAAGCTAAATATGATTTAAAGATTAAATAAGGACATTTATCTAAAGTATGAGGAGAAATGTGTCAAGTGTGTACAACAGACCCCAAAACTCAGTTCATACCAAAGATATCACTACTCTGAAAAACAAGGCAAGCACTAATATAAAAACAAATGCAATTCAATAATGCCATACTAAAAACTAAATAAAAAATTAACAGTTGCTTTCCCCTTCACTTTCTATTTAATCTCAGGGTCAAATGGATAATGCTAGGAATAATATGAATGTGCTTGATAACTAATTCATGTAGGTTTGTACTATGAACTATTCCAATACACCAGCAACTCTTACTCAAAGTACACTATGACCCAAGTAAGGAAATCATTTTCCTCTGATGTTTTCATTACTAGACGGAATATGCTGTTTAAAAAGATAGCAAAAAAGCTATGCCCACGATTGTCAGTGCTTCCCAAAGTATCGGTTTCTTTCCCTTTCCACAGTAAGAGGTTTTAAGCAGACTCAGCGGTAACACCATTTATTCAATGACAGAAGCCTGTACAGCGCACTTTAGGATGCTACTTCAGATATACGCTGGAAGATAATTTGCAGCAGTCGTAAATGATTTTTACCAGTCTATGCATTTGTTTCAATTTTTTTAAACTACTCTCAACACAATGCATCAAGAATAAAACTTTTAAATCACGTTTTAGTTTTGGTAATTTAGCCAGAAAACCTCAAAGGTCCTGCGCTTTTACCCAATTTTACAGCTGGGCTGGTGACTGAGGCACAAGGACATCACATGACTTCCTTAAGCTTCAATCAATCCAGCTGTAAAATACATCTGGATTGTTTGGGAACACATTGCTCGTATGCTTCATGCTGGAAGAATGGGAAACATGTTTCATTTAATCTAACGGCAAATATTTTTCTCCAATTCATAGGGTACCAAAAAAACCCTTCAAAATAAGTCTACACTTATTAGTTAATGGATATATATATCTTAGAAAAGGAGAGGAATGGTGACTGCCAAAAGAAAGTGTCTTTCTTGTGGACCAGTTAAACCTGCCCAAAAACATTCAGTTGGAGACCTATCTCCCTGAACAAGCATAAAATCATCAGACCAGCTGTGTAAGTTGTGGTTCAAAACAGGAGTGATTAACTCACTGTAAAAATACTTGGATTGATGTATCAACCCAGTTTTTATATAATTAAGAAGTCACCTATTAGGTAACATTTGCTACCAAAAGTTCATGTGCTAATATATAAAACCACTGTAAATACATGCTACTTTGTCTCCAAATATGAATTTGGCGATTATGAAAGATGCCAAACTGATAGCCCTGGAAACTGAAGTCCTCCGTGTGGACACAAAACACGTATAGCAGAGATAGGAGAGCTGTTTCTACAACTGCAAATTTAAGACCCATAATTCACCAGTGCTCTACCTCCAGCAGTGTTAACAGCAGTGCTGGTTGTAATATAGACAGGACTCGGGCATTTTTACCACATCATCTATCTTTGTCCAGAGTCAGATAATACCAGAGACACCTGAATCCTGTCTTATACTACTGCCTTCTGGGATACTAGCACAGTGAAGTTGAAACATTGTTAAATTATAGGTCCTATGCTATAATTGTAACAATAGTATAAGCTTTCATGGCACTGCCATAGAGTGACCACCTTTAGGCGCAAGAAGTAGTTCAGTCTCCATTCTGCTGTAGCTACTGGATTCTTTCCCAAGGTTGCCAAACATGAGACGCAATTGTGCCCACTGTGGTAGTGGTATCAGTCCACTGGAAACTGAACGGAGATGCTCTCACTTGTTTCACACAGACCATCCAACTTTTGGTTACTATCAACCTCAACTTGATATAATCCACCAACCTAGAGGTGGAAATGCCTTATATTCATTAAGAGTTTCCTAAGTCATTAATTCCTCTGTATATTACTTTTTTAAATGGTGACCTGAAAACAAACACACACAACATTTTAGTACTTTGTACAAATGCTCTGAAAATGCAAGGAAATAAATCTCAGCACGCTAGTATTTTTCATTTGCTTTTTCCTCTTTTACAGCTCCAGAATTGTATTCCTGCTTCACATAACATTAGAACTTGGTAAGAAAAATTTTCTCCAATATCGCAGAGATTTTAGAGTTCTCTTTTTCAACTTGTGTTATAACCAATAACATAAAAAATACAAAACTAAGCCACACGGCATAATTCAGTTAATTGAGATGTCTCCAAGGAACAGATTTAAGGCTAAATATACCTAATGGCAAGGACTACAGTTTATTAGGACGCTTAAGTGAAATGCCCTCAGGTGACTTAATGGCTATTGGGCCTGACATGCGAGACATTCTTGTGCTGGTTGTTGAGGAAAAAATTAACATATTTCTGTCCATCCTTAGTTAGGATACAAGGAGAAAGTGGCTGAAGTGCTTTACCATTGTCTGTCAGGCTGCTCCTTTCCAGTCAATTATTCTGAGCTACCATGCTGGCATCTCACATCTGTCCCTGCCACTGGACAGGTAGCAGACTCAGCCTATTTCAGAGTAAATGTGCTCCTACCCAATTCCATGGGCCTTTACAGAAATGCAACGGACTCATCCCAGCTTTGAAGCTCACCAAGTTCTTGACTTTTACTATATACCTCTGACTAAAACTTGGCGGGGTGGGGGGGAAGGGGGTGCCTGGCTCAGGAGGGTGGCCTGGGGGCGTACTGCAGGTGCTGGGTGGGGTGGGGTGGTGGTGTCATGGCCCAGGGGCGGCACCAAGGGCACTGGGCGGGCATGTGGGAACAGTCACAGCCCCGGGGTGTTATGGGTGCTTGGGGGGGGCGGGGGAGAGAGAGTCATGGCCTGGGGGTGTTACGGGTGCTCAGAGCAGGTGCCCGGGGGAGGGCGGGGTTGCGGCCCAGGGGGGTGCCGCAGGTTCTAGCAGGCAGCCGGGCAGTGTTGGTGGGGCTGGAGCAGGCTCTCTACCCAGCTCCTAGCTCCATGCGCTGCCTCCGCTCCACCCCAAACGCCGTTTCTGCAGTTGCTGTCGTCCTTCCGGGGAGCTCCCCCCCAGGTAAGCACCCCAACCCCCAGCCCCCCCTCACACTCAAATTCCTGCTGCTGGGGGGCAAAGGTGAGACTGCCCCGGCAGTGGCCCATGAGCCTGGCCCAGGGGCTGCCCAAGCTGCTCAGGCGGCCCCCGAGCCAGGTGCACTGGCTGCTACAGAAGTAATGGAAAATCACGGAATCCATGACTTCCGTGACAAACACAGAGCCTTATGAATGATGAACTAAATGTTAACTTTGTTTTAAGATGTTACTTTGGGTGTATTCCCCCCCCCCCGCACTGATCCAAATACAAGTTATTGCTTTCTCTTAAATTTCCATTTATCTGTCCCTTTGATCAAAGTGGAACCACATGGCCTTCTCTCCAAGCCTCTGTCCACAGATCAACCAACTAAGGATGTGCACAAGGGCAGCACTCAGATTACTATTAGTAGGACCCCACCAAATTCTTGGCCATGAAAAATGTGTCACGGACTGTGAAATTTGCTTCTGAATTATAATATTCTAGCTCAGAATGGCATATCAAACACCAAAATAGAACAGCATTTGAAACAAATGTTTTTTAAACTCTTCTCTTTATATTTAAGTTAAAAGGGTGATTCTGGGGTCAAAGCCATATTTAGACTTTACTTTTCTATGTTAGTCTGTGTAAAATTCTGGTCTTATTCTTCCTTGTGAGGAGGTACACTTTTAGGATATGATATACAGTGGTCTAGCTATGCAGCTCCCAACAGAGATAAATCAATATGTAACTTTATCCCTTTGTAAACAGTTAGTTTCTTCCATTTTTTCTTTTTATAATTTCAAAGGTTCTCTAATACATGCTTTACAACAAAGCCTGCAAATCTCTTTTTATATCCAGGTTGTAATCTTAGATCACTTTGATCGATTGGTCCATCAGCCCTCACAGAGAGAGCACCGATCACAACAAGTCATTTGTGGTGTTCTAGCCAGTCCTTCAGTAACCCACTGGCCAGGTTGTCAGCGGCACCGGACACCCGATCAGCATAAGGCACTGCAGCCCAGAACCCCTGAGTGATCCGCCAGCCTCAGCCTCCCAAGTAGCTGGGATTATAGGCGCACGCCACTGTGCCCAACATAATCCCAGATATTAGGGCAAATGTAACTTCAGTATGTCCAGTTCTGCTGCTGTTGGAGTAAGCAGTCAAAAAGACTGCTTTAATTCAGGAAATACCACTTTCCACAGTTGAGGTAAATGAGGGCTACATTGTAATAAAATGTTAGCATCGGCTTTTTTCATATATAGCTAAATGTTAAAAATATGAAGAAATAATTTCTACGTTTAAGATGACATTCACTTGTGCAATTGTTTTAAATGAGGATGATGTAATGTAACAATTAGAATAGCAGATTTTAGAAAATACTGAAGTATATAGCAAGCCATTTATAAAGTTACTTTGAGAGGTGGTTGGATTCTGGAGTAATATGACAATTTGAGTTCTCTAGGACCAAAGTAGATCAGGCATGTTGCTTTTCCAATGTTGAGAAAATGGGTTGGTTACCTCTGGTTGCCACCTATTAGATAGGAATTAAAGCTAGCCTTGGATGAGTTAACTCCCTTGTCCTTACAGGCAGGAAATAAGTACTATAGCTGTGGTTGACCAAAGGTGAGGCCACTATGCAGATGACAGCCTTAAAATTCAGAGATGGGCTCACTCTGTACTCAGATGCTTTGAAATGATGAAGTGGCACTGGAACAAAGATGATGATAAAAATCCTTTAGCCTTCAGTCCTGCTGACTGGAACACTAGCAGATTTCTTAAGCTCTCTTTTACTACCTAAGACTTGAGAATTACTTCACTTGCACCACACTTAGGAGTAGTAGAGTAGCAGCCTTGTTAGTCTGTATTCGCAAAAAGAAAAGGAGTACTTGTGGCACCTTAGAGACTAACCAATTTATTTGAGCATAAGCTTTCGTGAGCTGTAGCTCACGAAAGCTTATGCTCAAATAAATTGGTTAGTCTCTAAGGTGCCACAAGTACTCCTTTTCTTTTAAGAGTAGTAGTAATTTCTGAAAGGATGAAAAGAAATTTCACTTACTGGTTGACATTTGCAAGTTTTTCTGATAACTGACACAAAAATGTATTGAAATTCTTACCAAAGCCCAGAAGTCCTCTTTAAATTGGCATGAATTATTTCTTGCATATACATTACGCTAAATATGTGGCCTTGACTGACTTTATTTTTTGCTGTGATAATCAGAGTAGTTTGTTGAAAGCTAACCTGGGGGGTTTCTAAGAACATCTCAACTACCCATGGTATTCAGAAGTGTTTCTAGTTCTGCATGACCTAATAGTTAGGACGCTCCCAAATTCACGGGCCATTTTGGTCAATTTCACGGGCACTGGATTTTAAAAATCATAAATTTCATGTTTTCACCTATTTAAATCTGAAATTTCACAGTGTTATAATTGTAGGGGTCCTGACCCAAAAAGGAGTTGTGGAAAGTCATTGTGGGGGGTGGGGGGGGTTGCAGTACTGATACCCTTACTTCTGCGCTGCTGCTGGCTGCGCTGCCTTCAGAGCTGGGCAGCTGGCGAGTGGCAGCTGCTGGCTGGGAGCCCAGTTCTGAAGGCAGAGTCGCTGCCAACAGCAACGTGGAAGTAAGGATGGCATGGTATGGTATTGCCACCCTTACTTCTAGGCTGCTGCCTGCAGATCTGGGCTGTCAGTCAGCAGCCACCACTCTCCAGCCACCAGCTCTGAAGGCACTGCAGAAGGGTGGCAATAACATGAGCCCCCCTAAAATAACCTTGCGACCCTCACCCCTCCCCGTGACATCTGTATCATAGAGGGTAAAAGCACACAAAAGACCAGATGTCATGGGGTGGGGCAGGGGAAGACTAGATTTCACAGTCCATGACACGTTTTTCATGGCTATGAATTTGGTAGGGCCCTACTAATAGTAAATCTGAGTGCTACCCTTGTGCACATCCTTAGTTGGTTGATCAGTGGCTAGTTATGGACAGAGGCCTGGAGAGAAGGCCATGTGGTTCCAACTTGATCAAAGGGAAAGGTTAATGGCAATTTAAGAGAAAGCAATAACTTGTATTTGGATCAGTAGGTGGGAGGGGGGAATACACCCAAAGTAACATCTTAAAACAAAGTTAACATTTAGTTCATCATTCATAAGGCTCTGTTTGTGTCACGGAAGTCATGGATTCCATGACTTTCCGGGATTTCTGCAGCGGCCAGTGAAACAAAGAAAATATATTCCTTGCCTCTTACCAAAGTGATGTTCTCTCTACTGTCCATTTCTTTGGTCAATATTTTTTAAACAGATACAAAAAGTAGGAGAGTAAAATACAATTGCAAATACTTGAATATCAAGTTTTGTCTCTTGAACTCTGAATTACATTCTTCTAAATTCTGCCAAAGCTTTTTAGCCCAAACATATTAGATTTACTAGCGAAGAGAAGCTGAAAATAATGCCAATGATATATAGGGGATACAAATGAATAGTGTTCCGAAATGAATCTGCCAATCTCAACTGATTAATTATTTTCAGGTCCAAGTGAATCAGGATGTAATAACATCAGGAAACTATTATAACTGGTACAGATAGTGACACTTATGGTTAAGGCTGCCCAGCACCATTATAAAACCCTGTTTTAAGCTGTTTACAACTTCACCAAACTTAAACCATCAGGGCTAAATTTCCTATGTCATGAGTCTGCGTCAGGCTAAATTTTTCAACAAAGTTTTAGCTGAAACCATTCAACTGTTTCAGAGAACAAAACTGGGGAAAAAGAAGATGTTATAAAGAAATTCTTAAGTCATTTCATTGAGAAACTAGCACTTCCATGCTTTGGAGCAAGGACTTGAAATTTGGCATTGGGACTCATGCCCTTCCCGTGATAATCTGCACAAATTTGGTCACATTATGAGACTCTGAAATGTCTCAATTTGCACATGATCAGCAGTGACTTGGTAAGAGTTTGACAGCTAAATTCTCCCAGGATTGTCTGTACTGAGCATGCTCCAGCCGAAGGCTAGAGGGGCTGAGAAGGATTTTCCCTGCAACTGATGACTGCCCGATTCCACTGTGAAGCAGGGCACTGGAACTGAGAATAGCAACTGTCTACTAGTAACTGTCTCTCCTCTGCTCTCGATGCTCCTTCTGCTGGTGCAAGAAGCAGAAGGAAAGTGGTTCCTGACAGGAATGGAGAGGGATTAGGAGGGAAGAGGGAAGGAGACAATGTGTGGAGGTTGTAGAAACCAGAGCATGGGGTGCAGCAGAGAGGGGAAAGAACAGGAGCAGAGGGTTGAGAAATGGAGGCGCAGCAGCTGGGGTAGGTGGGTTAGATAGAAGCAGAGGAGGAGGGGGACAGGAGTCAGTGTGTGGGTTGGATCACAGCAGAGGAAGAGTAGAGGTATGTTCGGGGCTGCACAGCAGTAGAGGCGAAAAGGGCAAAATCTGGAAAGGGGGAAGTGAAAAAAAAGTAGACGGGGATGAAGACATGTAGTGATTACAGAGTCAGAAGGATCTATAACCACTAGAGCAAATCCCCATTAAAATCTGGAACTGAACCCAGGGAGCCAAATTAAGGTTGCATGAGCAACACTGATTTGGACATCATCTAACTTTGAATACTTTACTTTGCTACCTTAATGTTTGTTTAACGTAGGTTTTTTTTTTTTGATGTAATAGAAATAAGACTAATAGAGATTCTACTCTTTAAAAATGTATGCTAACCAAAATTATTTTCTTATTTAAGCACCTGGAAACCTGGTCTGGAAAGTTGAAGCGTCTCTGATGCATTAACTGGTAAAGGAGAGAATCAGAGTTAAATTCAAAACCACTTTTGTCTCTATCAAAAGCTGTATCACATAATACAGTACTAAGGTTTGCCATCACTAGCCTAGGGTTGAGGACTTGGTGGAACATAAGGAAGATTGCACTGCTACTGCCTCCACTGTACCTGCTCTGAAAAAAATAATTTTAGTTTCAAGATCACCAAACTAGTGCTTTTCACAGTATTACATTCACTTTAAGGTGCAGGAAAAAAAACCCTTGTACAGTCTTTGAAGATCACTAAATTTCCCTTTTCAAGTACATTAAAGCTCACCTTTGGTAAAATACTTAGGCTATGTCTAAACAACATCTTATTTCGGTATAATTTACGTTGCTCAGGGGTGTGAACAGCGCTATGTTGGCAGGAGAGCTTCTACCACTGACATAGCTACCGCCTCTCATGGAGGTGGTTTTCTTATGCTGACAAAAGCTCTCTTGTTGGCACAGAGCGTCTTCACCAGATGCACTGCATGTGTAAACAAGCCCGGAGAAGTAACCAGCCTTCAGAAATCAACATCAAATGACGTTACCAGAATCAAACGCATTTTAAAAAACGGTAAGACGTCAACCACACAGAGAGTGGATCTATATATGTATTGAGACACAAATTCAACACTTGCTGAGAAAGGACAATTCACAATTTTCTACCTGGGTTTTACCAAGTTGAGAGAGTAATCTTGTCTCAATACCACAACTACAGTTCCCAATAAATGGGCCTCAAAAGGGATTTGATTAGTAGTTCTTCGCATAGACTAATTATAATCAAGCAGAATGGTGTCTTGACAATACTGCTTTGCCATGTACAAAATATCCATGAGTCTACCCTCAAAAAGTAAAAAGTACTATTACTAATCAAAAAGTCTGACACTGTAAGATTAATGAAGTCTGACTATATTTATTGATGGGATAGAAATACTGGCAAATCCAACATCTCTTGATCAATGCTTGAGAAGTTTACCACACACTTTAAGCCAGAAGACTACTGAAACACTGGAGAGTGGGGAGAAACAGCCATGTCCAAAGCAATACCCCTTGATCCCCACAATACTGGGATTTTCTACTAGATGCTGTCCTCAGATGCCACCCAGGAAGATAACACTGCATTAGTTAATATTAGGGAAAGTAACTTTTTTTTCTAAATTGATGCGCAAGTTCTTTTTTGGGGGGGAGAGAAGTAGTGTTTTTAGCTGTTTTCCACTTGCCGGGGAAACATCATTTGCCTGTTACAAATAAGCAAGTGGACTTTTCAAGCCTTGTCTCCTGACAGACAATATCCTTCCCCGCCTCCCACTGAAGTTCTCTACTCAGACAATTGGACACCTAAGCCAGTGAAATATTACTCCTTATGAAAAAGCCATTCAAAAACACTAAACATCACCCAGTCAAATTGCTTATGTCACTTCATCTCTCACTTCCTCCACTGTCCCCTTCTAAAGAGTCCCACACAAAAAACATTACCTAAGAGTTAAGATTTCTCAAATGTAATTCTTGTCAACACAATCACTTTAAAAGACACAAACCACTATTTCATAAATAACTTAGCTCTCATGTGTTGCTTTTGTAGTAACCCGCACTCTGGCACTAGCGCCTGCTGCAGTTGCAATGCAGCCACACAGAATGCTGTCCTAAAGGGAGAGGGAGAGAGAAACCATAAGAGCGCAGCTCAAGCTGGGGAGGGGGCTCAGAATCTGCCTGAAGGAACAGTTGGAAAAAGCTGTCAGAGAAGAAGAAGAATTGAGATGTTGAGCTAGCTCATGAGCTGGAGCCTGGGTAGGGGGTAAAATGATAAAACAGAACAGGAGACTAAAAGTAGGGGACTCGGAACTGAGAAGGAGGAAAAAAGGAAAATACGAAAGGTTTTAGGTCAGGACAAGCGGGAGGAAAAAAACAGACCTGGGTACATGAGCAGATACTGTTAGAGAACAGACGCAGAGGGAAATAAAAATCTACAGACTTACCAGAGAGCAAGTATCAAGGGAAAAACTGAAAGGAAATATAAATTGGTGAAAAAGGGAGTTGATTAAAAAGCTGTGTTAGATACAAACAGATCCTGGAAGCAAAAAACGAGAAGCCCATCAACAAAGAACCTACAGCAGTGGTGGGCAACCTGCAGGCTCCACATGGCCCATGAGGGTAATCCACTGGCAGGCGGCCAGACAGTTTGTTTACATTTGCATGGCTGCCTGCAGCTCCTAGTGGTTGCGGTCCACCGTTCCCGGCCAATGGGAGCTGCAAGAAGCAGCGCGGGCCACAGGGATGTGCTGGCCACCGTTTTCTGCAGCTCCCATTGGCCAGGAACAGTGAACTGTGGCCACTGGGAGCTACGGGCGGCTGTGCAAACATAAACAAATTGTCTGGCGCCCTGCCAGCGGATTGCGGGCCGCACATGGCCCAGGGTAAGCCACAGGTTGCCCACGACTGACCTAGAGTGTCTGAACAGAGAGTGACTGAACCTCCACTAAAAAAATAACAGTTCAAAGGTGCCTAATGAACAAGCGAGGGCCCTCTAAGTGAAGAAACCCTGCTTATGGATAAACTCTGTGAAAGAGGTACAGCCACAGGAACGCTGAATCTAAGAAGCACTTCAAGATGAAGAGAAGCAAAAAACAGGACAGCAAGAGTGGAGTTAGACTTACAGCCAAGGAGAAGAAAAGTTAATTCTGCTCTGAAGTGACACAGTATATTGTAATTTCTTCTGTTCTTGTTAAGAACAATGCATTTGGTACTGACTGCAAAGTGTGTACAAGTTCACAGAGGCTAATGAGTTGATAACCTGTAGTTTATTATTATAAATAACCTTTGGTAATGTTCTATAGTATTTACACTCCTGATACAATTTTGAAGTTTTCCCCTATGAGTTTCTAAAAATGTAAAGTTATCCCTTTTGTCCTGGTTTGCCTCTGCCTCTCCTAACAGTTAGCATAGCATACCCAGGTCACCACATTTTCTTCTTCAATCTTTTATAAATAAGGATAGGTGTCATTAGTCTCTCTCTGTCTCAGTTTCTCCACCTGTAAAATGAAATTAAGTGATTTACCCAAGTTCATACAGCATGTCAGTGGTACAGTTGGCTACAGAACCCAGGCCTCTGACTCCACTCCAAGAGCCAATCCACTGGATCATGTTGTCTCCCATCATTGGCCATTACAGTATCGTCGTATACAGAGCCTACATGCCATTATGCTAAATGCACCTTATACCCACAACAACTCCCTTTCACTTCCAAAATACAACCACTCACAATATTTATCTCTCATTCATCCAAAACACACTCATATATATAACTTTAATTCAAACCTCAACTAGATTAGAGTAAAAACACATCTTGATAAAATAGTTTAAACATCTATGAATGTACAGGTGATACAATCATACTGTATTGTGACAGGTTTCAGAAGGGTAGCCGTGTTAGACTGTTAGTCTCCTTGTTGTTTTCAATCATACTGTATTATAGCCAAAAATCAGCATTGCCTGTGCAACCTTAATTTGGCCCCTTGTACGCATATATTGACATAGTTTTTTAACAACAGTGGGACAAGTCTACATAAGCATCTGTGTAAAGCTTAATGTTTGATTAATTGATTTAAAACCGGCTTTAAATGTACAAGTCAGTGCAATCTGCACTATGGATCTGGTAGGGAAATCTCCATAATTTTAATCACATATTCTTGAACTATACAAATACTGAACAATACTGCTAATAAAGATGCATGCATCTCGTATATGGATAGACAGTGTCTTTATTTTGTTGTTAAAATAAATACAATATTTGTGAGTAGAGAGGACTTTGGGAAATTCAGATCTGCATCAAGTCTGCAGCTCAGCCCACCTTTACTTGGACATGCCAGTATTTTGATTCTACGTGCTTACATCTTGGCTGAAATCCTAAAACTATCTCTGGCCCAGCTTTGACTGGCAAAAGGGTATGTTTTTCAATTGTGTTAGCTCAATCCAATTAACACAATTGAAAAGTCCTGTTAAAATGCAGACTAGCATGTCCAAAGTTGTCATGTTAAATTAACCTTACTGAGCTAACACGATTGATAAAACCCACCCTTTTTGCCCCTGAAGACATATTCTCTGTGTATTTGTAGTTTACTGAGCGGCTGTCTAGTTTTAACTAGGAGCCAGACATATGGATAATGTCTGAAACATCACATTCATCCAGACACCTATTGTACCTTCTTTATACTATGTTGCTTTCAAAAACAAATGAAAAAAGAGTAAAAGATATTCAGTGTATAGTACAATAAAATGTAAGCATTTTGCTAATTATTTACACATTAACAAGACTGCTACTCTGAAAAGACGGTACATTTCTCCATTAGGTCACCTGAGTAAGGAAAAAAGCCCTTTCCCCTTCGTTGAGAACACAGGCGTTCCCCCCCTTTGCCACTACTGAAGCCTAAGTTTAGCCATCTATCTGAAACATGGACTAAACATCACGAACTTGGGAGAAGAAAAAGGGAGTGATGTGTTTATTTCACAGGTAAAATGGCACATTTGGGGAGATCAGAGCTTGCCATCTTACTGTGGAAGAGATAACAGCAGTATGAATTCATCTTTGTATTTTTTGCAAGTGGTACTTTAGTCTAAACCAATCTTCTTTGAGCAGGAAAGGAAGTTGTAGAAACAGCTTCCCCATGGCATCAGTTTCAGCAGCAGCTTCAGTACTGATTTGGGAAGGTTGCAACACACAGGCTCATAGAGAAGTCATGGAGAAGTTTCCCCAGCAGATCAATCAGTTTAAAAAAGATACTTTGCTTAAATCATTCAGGGTCTTTCAGTTGCTGGGCTTAATTCTTTTCCAAAATTGAAATAAAATAAAATGCCAGACAGTGGATGGGAGAAAAGAGAACAAAAGAGTGCTTAAAATGGTACAAACCAATGTTAAATTATTGATCAATGAATCTGAGTCTCCTCCTGCCCACCTGCCTATGAAGCAGGAAACTAGACTCTCACATACCAGCAGAAACACTCCAGAGCTGGATCCAGAGAAGTAGAGGTGTGGGAAAATTATGGAAGGCAAAGAGAAAGGCGGAGCTGATTTAACCATTTTTTAAAAACGTGAACCCTGTGATCATCAAAAAAGGAAGGATAACATCATGGAGAAGTCAAGTTAAGCAATTTGTTTACTTTCACTCTCCACCCTTGCTATCACTTTTTTGGAGGGAGGAGCAAGGGGAGGAAGATGAATGAGAGGAAGTGGATTTAATTGCCTCCAGTTTTCATAAAAGTGAAGAAAATCTCATACCTCCAAAGCATACAAATGGGGATTAAAGCAAAACACCCACACATAAATACAAGGCAGTGAGCAGCATGTGGGTTTGGGATGTAATGTTTTTCTCTCCTCCCGTAGCAAGACAGTGGGAGCGAGAACTAGACAAGCAGCAAGTGCTGCCCATCTCGGTCAGTGTTGTCTCCTTCCAGAAACACAGTGAGTGGGAAGCAGAAGAGAAAAGGCAAAATGGGGAACAGAGCAGTGTAGTGGTTCCCATGAGAGGAGCCAGGTGGAGTGGTGGGTGAGGGGGCTAAGGGTTGCAGCACCCCCAGGAGGAATCTGGGTGAGAGTAGGAGAGGGATGAGACGGGGGAGCTGCGAGTGGGTGCGGGAGAGGAACAGGCGAGAGGAGGAAGGCGGGGCGGGTGGGAAGGAGGACAGCCTGTCCCACCAAAACAGCGAGAGCGGGAGGCAGGTTTCCAGCGATCACCGCACGAGGACGGAGTGCTCGGGCCGGGGTGCTCCCAGCAAAGGAGACGGGCGGGTGAAGCTGCTCCCGCGCCGCGGGGGGAGGGAAGCTGACACGCAGGATGGGGCGAGGTCAAGGCACCCCTAGGAGAGACGGGAGCGGCAGTTGAGAGGGAGACTCACAGGGGTGGAGCGAGCTCAGAGTGGCGCGGGGGGGGGGGGGGGTGACGAGGCCTGGGCGCTGAGCGGCTGCGTCCGAGGAAGGGGGGGGGGGGAGTTGCTCCCCGAGGGGCTGGCCCCTGCGGGGGATAGGTGATGTGAGGGGGCAGCGCCCCATATCCAGCCCAAGGGTGAGAGGACTGGTGGGCGGGGGGTTGGCCCCCCCCCAAAAAAGAAGATGAGGACGGAGCGGCCGGTCGGTCCCTACCTCCCGCAACGCCTCCTCCTCTTGGAAACAGCGCGGAGTCACCCACGTTTCTCTCACCGGACGCCGTCCGCTGCCCGGGGAAGGGGGGAGGTGGCGGCCGAGCTAAACCGAGCCCCACCCTCCCAACGCCCGGCCCGCCCACTGATGCCAACCCGCTGCCGCCATTGGCTGAGCCGCACCCACACAGCAGGCCCGCCCCCAGCTCTGGCACAGCGAACGAATCCCATAGGCCGCCCCCTCGCCACCGCCCCTGTCGCTCACCCACTGGGAGTAGCGGAAACAGGGACAGGGGGCCAGGTCACTCCCGATTGGTGAGAATTCACCCTACCACTTTCGATTCCTATTGGTTGAAGTGGCCTGCAATCCTCTCGATTCTGCTACCTGATTGGTCTTCACCGACAGTACCGCGGTAGGGTGCGCACAAACCTGTTCTATTCAGCGTCTGACGGAGAAGGGGGGAAGTTAGAGCTATGCCTGTGATTCTCATTGGTCAGTGCGAACGTGAGCGCCGTGCCCTCGCGACGCTGACGCAGTGACGTACGGGAACGACTTGGTCCGATTCCCAAGATGGCGCCGCGCAGGGAGCGAAGGTGTCGTTGTCGTTAGTGGCCGCGCTGTGTTGTGGGACCATCGCGTGCTTGCTTCGTGAGTGTTTCTCGGTGGGAGTCTCTCAGAGTGGTATGGGTGGTGACGCGGGGATCAGGGCTGGGTGAAGGGGGACTGGAATGCCGTGGTGGGGAGGATTCCTGGATCTTGAGCCAGGGCCGGGGCGCTGAGGAGAAGGGACTGCGATACCGGGGAGGGATGCTGTGGCCAGGCGGCTGGGGAGGGAGCGAGGCGCAAACTGAGATCCTGGCCAAAAAATGGCGGGGATGGCTGTGGTTGGTGGCCCTTAGGCAGCGGGAGATCGGGGCGCTGGGCTGCGGGAGATTGGGGCGCTGGGCTGGGCTCCGGCATGGGACTGACTCGGCGCGGTTGAGAGCCTGGGGTGCGGAGGACTGTGGAGTTGGGGAGGGGCTGCGTGGAAATATGCGTCCAAACACGGCTACCGTGTCCGTCGGCTTTTGTGCGTTGTTTCTCTTACTCAGTTTGGCATCTTCCTAAATTCTCGTGTCTGAGGGAGACTGGTGTCATAAAAACCATAACATTGTCCTTCGGTTCGGTTGTGGGATTTGTGTCACACGTAGGAAAACGGCAGTCAAGATTGTATTTTGGATTAAATCAATATTCTTTGTTGGCTATGGGGCAGGAGGTAGTGTGATCTTTTCCAAGAGCAGTTTCACTTTATAAACTGGTTTATGTTTGAAGATGCTGTAAGAAGGAGGGTAGGAACGAGATTGTGGTGTTTTTTGTTGTTGTATGTGATGTATAAAGAGAATCTTAAAAAGAAAATTCTTAGTTTAATATTATTAAAATATCCATTGTACTGAATTTTGTCTGTCTTGGTTTTGATGGGAAACTTCTTGAAAGAAAGGATTGAGAGTTTTACTCCTGAAGGAATGCTGCACCAAAATATTAAAAATGCTGCACACAATATTTTAGAGTTGTGCAAATTTTATTCGTCATTAAATGTGGAGGCTCCAGCATGGTAGTGGGGAGCGTAGGCCCCTGGCTCCACAGAGGTAGGAGATCCCCCTGCAGCTCTCCCCATCCACAACATGGCGGTGAGGCTGCACCTGACCCTGACACAGCACAAGGGCTGGGCCTGCTCTGGAAACACCTTGGGGTCCTGCCCCTCTGTACCAGGTACGGGCAGGCAGGCTGAGCCCGGCGGGATCAAGGTGTGGAGGGATCCAGGTGTGGAGCGAGAGCATTCTGTGTGAGGTAATCTGGGTGCAGGCAGCTTAGTGGGGGATCCAGGTGCGTGGCGGTTGTGGCTGCACAGCCATTCAGGAGCGGGGTGCAGATGTAGGGGCAATGGAACTTTTCAGGGGGATCCAGGCTAAATTCCATCTAAGCGCCGTGCAGCAGCCTATTAAGTGCCATGCAGGTGCTCAGGGCTGCGGCAGGGAGAGATGCCTCTACTCCCCCAGCCCAGATGCTGCTACGGGAGGGAGAGAGCTGGGGAGAGTTCTCTCTTCCCGCCGTAGTCCTGGAGCAGCCTGCACACCAAAATCCTCATCCCTGCCCCCCCCCCGAGCCTGCACCCCCAGTCAGAGCCCTCACCCCCTCCTACACCCCAACCCACTGCCCTAGCCCTGAACCCCTCATGCTTGACCCCACCCCAGAGCCCAGCTGGAGTCCTCACCCTCCCTGCATCCCAACTCTCCGCCCCAGTCCTGAGCCACCTCCTACACTCCGAGCCCCTCGGCCCCACCCCTGCCACATGAATTTTATTATGTGCACCAATATGGAGGTGATGTGTCATACATCACCTCCATATTGGTGCACATGACAAAATTCATTCCTCACATGTGTTGGGAAAAGTAGAGGGAACACTGGATCCAGGTGAAGGTGGTTGGGGCTCAGAAGGGGGGGTCTGGCTGTGGGGATCTTAGCAGGGGTGTCCACATATTAGGGGAGTGGGAATTGGTGCGATGGGAGTCTGGGTGCAACAGGTTGGGGCTCGGTGGGGTGGGGGTCCGGGTGCAGGAGACTAGTCTGGGTGGGCCTCATTGGGGTGAGGGTTTGAGTGTGGAGGGTTCCGCAGGGGTGGTCTGAGCGCAGGAGTGGGCATCCAGATAAAGGGGAGTGGGGCTTGGCGGGGGGATCCAGATACAGGGGCTGGGACTCAGCACGGGGTGTCCAGATGCAGGGGCTAAGGCTTGGTTCTGGATACAGGGAGTAGGTCTGACCCACACCAGCTGCAATGTCCTCAGTCTTCCCAGTGATTTACCTCTCCGCTGGCTGCTTTGGGCGCCTGAAATAATGTGCCCACATTGTTGGGGAGAGGCACATGACTGCTCTTGCAACTTCCCTTTGCTTCTCTGTCAGCCATTTTTCTGCAGGGAAGCAAAGAAATCTGCGGGGGACATGAAATCTGTGCGTGCGCAGTGGTGCAGAATTTCCCCAGGAGTAGAGGTTTTTTGGCCTTGGTTTGATTTAGAAATGTTGAATTTTTCCCAAAGAAAACTTTTCTATTTAGTGTGTTAGGTAACAGGTAACCATTTTATTCATGTGTATAGAAATGCTGGAATTATTCGTATACTTTAGGCACCTTTGACATAAACACATCCTAATTTTAATGTGAGATCTATTATGAGTAAATCAGTGGCTTAAAAACTCAACTCCCCTTGCATGTCCCCTCCATATTTTAAAATCTCTACAAAAAAAGATGATTTTTGGCACATGACTTGAAGGTTATTATATAAAGGGTGAGGGAGGAATTCCACATATGAGGAAGTGAGGTGTAGATTCCAAAGAAGGGGTGCCCTGGCTGCAGACCCCACTTCATTTATACCAGCAGGACTCCTGTTTATGTCCATCCACTGTGGTGTTGTGCCATGGGGGAGAAATGTTTTTTCAAGTAGGTACTTCCTAAACCATTTAGCGCCTAAAAGCTCACAGCCAATTATGAAAAATGTGGAAATCTGTTGTTTTTAGGAATAGTAGGTGATGCAGAGCAAAGGGGCTGGCATGGTTTTAAAAAGACACTGACTGAAGTTTAGAGATGGCAGATACAGGCTGGAGATGTGCTCACTGATTCCCTGAGCCTGAAAAGTGGCAGGTCAAGCTAAGCCTAACTTAGTTTTAAGTAAGACCGTTATGCATATTGGCCTGTTGTTGTTTTAACACTTTTTTTCTGATTGTTGCATTCCTATGGATAGATAAATAGTTGATAGCATTCTTTTGGATGGATAAATAGCTCCCAAAGGGAATATATGCATGTGACCAAACCCAGTTGGGCCTGCGGAGTAATCACAGTTAGTGATTGGGGTGTTGTTAGGCAGAGTCTCCAGGCAACAGAAGGGTGAATCTGGGATTCCATCCCAAGAATAGTGAAGACACAGGGCCTGTCATTTGAAAGAGTGTCCATGGAGAGAGAGAGAGAGAGGGAAAAGTTTCAGCTAACCCTGTAACCATGTTACCAGCACCTTAAATTTCACCTAGCCACATTTTTATAATGCACTCCTAATTCGTTTCATTCTGGATTAAATGTTTATTAGAAATAAATACAAAATTATATTACATACAGTTGAAACAAAAATTTTAATAGAAATAATAGTTACAAATAGAAATAGTACTAGAAATAATTAAAATAATAGAAGCGAATCAACCGTCTGGCAGAACAGTGTGTGTGTGTGTGTATATATATGGTGAATTCGTATAATTCTGAAATTAAAATATGCTGGTTTGGTTAGGTTAGTGAAGAAAGCACTAGTTTTTAATACTTACTATTTCGGTATTGAAAAATTCGGGCTGAGCCGGGCCAGCGGCTGGGACCCCGGCTGGCAGGAGCTGGCTGACGAACCCCAGACCAGCGGGGGGCTGAGCCACTCAGCCCGCTGCGGGTCTGGGGTTCTGTCCGCTGGCCCCGCTCAGCCCGCTGCCGGCCCCTTGCCAGCCAGGGTCCCTGCTACTGGCCCCACTCAGCCCACTGCCAGCCTGGGTGAACAGGACCCCCAGCCGACAGCAGGCTGAGCGGGGCCGGTGGCCAGGACCCCGGCTTGGAGGAGCCGGCTGACGGAACCCCAGACCTGCAGCGGGCTGAGCCGCTCAGCTCATTGCGGGTCTGGGGTTCTGTCCGCCGGCCCCACTCAGCCTGCTGCCAGCCGGGGGTCCCGTTATGATAAAGTAAAATAAAAAATTCTGCCCCGTACTCCTTGAAACCCTTTCATGTACCACCAGGGGTATGCATACCACACTTTGGGAAACACTGCCCTAGATCAAGTGAGCAAATATAATAAGAGATTTGTAGTGACTTATTTGCCCAAGTTTCCCTACTTTGGCATTTACATCATTCTCTTAGTTTTGCACATGTCCACAGACGAGGGGAAATCAGTGTAGATGAAACCTGAATTTTTCACAAGTGAAATATCTTTTCAAAAAAACTTTTCAAGCCTTTTCTATGCATCATTAATCAGCAAAAAATACACAAATACGTTTCCCTTCTTTCAGATCATCTTTCCATTCTACCTTGTGACATGTATAGTATATGTGTGCGTAGCGAAAATATCACTTATGTCAGGATGAAAATTGTTAGTCTGTTGCAGTTTTACCTGATTATTTTTTATATTATTATTTTGAAGCTGCTGTCTGAAAACCCATTGCCTGAAAACTTATCAAGCAGGAACAATTCTACTTCAATAAATGAAGGAGAATAAAGAAAATTCCAGCCCTTCTGTAAATTTGGCAAACCTGGACCACACAAAACCATGTTGGTACTGGGATAAAAAAGATCTGGCACATACACCATCACAATTAGAAGGACTTGATCCAGCTACTGAGGCACGATACCGCCGAGAAGGAGCTAGATTCATATTTGATGTTGGAACACGTCTGGGACTGTATCCTTTTGTGTTGATATTTTCAGGGTACGATTGTAGCATTATGAATTAGAAAGTCCAGAAAAAATATACCAAGCATGGTCCTTGTGCATTTGTGTCATTAATTTGTACAGTGTAGTCTTATTTCAAAAACATTACTAATATTTTTAAATTAAACATCTTTGATGTTTAATGTTTTTCTACTTGAACATTTTCTTCTGTTAATTGAATCCTAATGAAGTGACAACATAAAGGGAAAAGGTGGCCTGTCAGTTGTGTGGTGACTTTAGAAATTAAAAGCTCCTGGTTTTTCCCTTCAAGGCTCTGTTTAGACATGTGTTTGAATTTACATCTTGTCCATTTTGCTCCTCTGTATATTCTCTCCTATTTCTTCTTTTTCTTCTGCTCCCAGCTTCTTCTCGCCATTCCTCATACTCGGAATTACTTTCCACTTTTGTGTACCAATAATCCCTTTTCTCCTTCAGTTCCTCATTAAAAATCTTATCTTCTATAGTTTTGATCTTCACTAAAGTTGGATTTAATTTCAGCTACATCAGCCATTAACAATCACATGTTAGTGGAGAGTTAAGAGAGGCAAAATCCACCTGTCAACCACAGGGAAAGTCCTTCTCTTGGCTGTACTCCCAGTCTGAGTTGAAACGATGGTCTCAGTGCCTCCACCACTTGCTTGGGTGTTGTGATCATTAAATTGCATGACTCCCACTCCAGGCCTGCCATTATTGCTGGCTTTTCCAAGCCAGGTGTGGGGCTTAAGTCATGTAGGTTGTGGTATGGACCCTCTGTACCAGGGTGAACTTTACCTTGACTCTGTAGCCATGCCTTTTACACTGTTCTAGATATCCACTGCACCTGAATTAGGTTAAAAAATGCTCAGGGCAGGGACCTAGTGTTTTTTTGTAGGATTTTTTTGGTAAAACATCACACTTGCTGTCAGAACTTGAAAAACAAATATCAGATACAGTATTAGAGAATCAGTCAGCTTATTTGTTCAAAACAGGTTTTTTCTCTGACTCTGCTTCCTCTCGTGTCTTATATTTTGAACTTGATTTATACTGTTTAAATCCTTATTGTGTAGCGCAGACATTATGACACTTTGGCAACTGGAATAATTTATTTTCATCGATTTTATATGTTTCATTCCTTCAAACAGTTCCCAAGATATGTAAGTATTTACAGCATTGACTTCTTAATTCCATGGTTGCTTTAAGTATGGAATATTTAAAGTAGAGGCAACTAAGGAAGGCTGATGGCCTCATTTCTTAACTAAGGTCTCATTTCTTAACTAAAGCCTCATGTTTATGAATAATCCCCTGAAATATCTTGCCAAGGTTATAGTTTATGCATATTGTTTCTTTAAATGTTTAAGCTTTCTGTTAATATTGTGCTTTTCAGAGTTTCAGAAGTATGTCAGAAAAAGGATAATTTAGAGTATTTTAATTACATGTGATTTTTTAATTTACGATTTAATGTAGAAACAAGGCCTGCTTTAAACACAAAGTATTACACAGTTCTCATATTTCCGTGCAATGAAAATTAAATGTTTTATCTTGAATATCAAGGCTTAAAATGTAGTTCTTTTGTGCTCTAGAGTAAATAAGAATTGCTGTTACAATTTTGTTATGTTAATGTCATTCCCAAGAAGCTGTAATTTGTGATTTGCAGCAGGGGCTAAGTGGTCAAAGAAAAGGCAAATTACATATATAATTACGTTTTTAAACCCCCTTGTGAAGCAATGCTCTCTATGCCAAGACAAAAACCTATGGTTGTATTTCTTCGAATAAAATAAAATGCAACTTAATGGGCTGTCTTCCAAAAGGTTATATTTACTTGGAAATAGCTAAAAAAGCTAAATTGTGTGTGTAATCATTGCATGAGCTTCTAATTCTATTAACCGTTCTCTGAGAAACAGCATCTCATAACCTGATTGTTGAAACTGACACTTAAAACACAATTTGTTTTTAATATATAGATGCGGCATTGTAGATGTAGACTTTCTGACAGAATTTTCTTTGTTAGGTGACTGGAGCCTGCTGTCTCTTCCTGGCAGGGAAAGTTGAAGAAACTCCAAAAAAATGTAAAGATATAATCAAAACAGCTCGTAGCTTACTAAATGATGTACAATTTGGACAGTTTGGTGATGACCCAAAGGTAAAATAATTTATTCATGCTTATGATTCTTTTACTTAACTTAGCATTTTAATAGAGTTAATACTTACGCTATATATTTCCAGGCTTTATTTCTCTTCTGAAGTAAAAGGAAAGTTGGATTCTCATTTGAAAGGGCACTGTCAACTTTATTCTTCAAGTTAGATAAATAAACCTAAATTTTAATTTTCTGGTACATTACCATGTATATAGTCTAACTTACTTAAGTGTGTTTCAGCTTTCCTGTTGCTAATAAGGTGTTTTCAGCAAAAGAGAAACTGATTGATTATACAGTGTAAACTGTGAAATTGACTACGTAAAATGCTGTCAAATTCACAAAGTAAATGAACTGGAAAAAAAAATTGTCAATTTCTTTCAGTTGTAGATGTTAGTTTGTAACTATAGTATATACACATTTTTCAGACAAATACAACTTATTTTTAATTAGATGCCATACCTTTAAAAGACATTATGGGAGATCTTAGTTTTTTAAATCTCACTATGTGCTGTTGTTGGTGTTACTTTTCTGAGTAATGCTGCTTATCTTTCATAGTTTATTTCACAGTTAGCTTTGCCATTGGATTTGCTGTGATAGCTTCAGTTTTCTTAGTTGATACTCAGCTATCACCATCAAAGGCCAAGATTTTTCAAACGTGACTAGTGAGTTTGGATGCTGCATTTTTGAGGTACCTATCTTGAGGCACCTTACAGGGGCTTAGTTATCTACAGGGTGGGTGTTTTACACTTTTTGAAAAGCAGGCCTCTTTAAAGTGTCAAGATGGGTATGCCACAATTGAGGCACCCAAAATCCCTATTCACTTTTCAGAAACTTAGCCCAAGTGTGTCTCTTGTGATCTGCCATCCCATATGTAGAAAAACTCACCCCAAAATGGAGTTTTGATCTGTTTTAGACTTTTTAGGTAATGAGGTGGGAGAATGGGGGTGAGAATATGGATTCAGTTACTTCATTCACTGAAGTAAACACTTGGTAAATAACCTTAAAGATTAAGAATATTTAAGAGAAACTAATAGATTCACGCATAATTACGTTCAGTAATAACTCATCTTGGGCAGTTAAATCTCATAATGCTAACATTTAAGGTAGGTGATTCAGCCTCTGAAAGGTCAGGACCATCAATGGTAGGAAATAACTGAAGAGAAATCTAGGAGGTGACTTGATCACAGTCTTATAAATACCTGCACAGGGAAAGATAATCTAGCAGATAAGGGCATAATAATATCCAGTGTCTGAAAGCTGAAGCTAAACAAATTCAACTGGAAATAAGGTCACATTTCAAATGAGCATCAAATGTTCATGAATAAAAGAGGGAATTATATATTTTGTGGTTACTTTGTCATATTGTCTAGGAGGAAGTGATGGTCCTGGAGAGAATCTTATTACAAACAATAAAGTTCGATTTACAAGTGGAACATCCATACCAGTTTCTTCTCAAGTATGCCAAACAACTCAAAGGTAAATATAGAGAGTTGCATTGCTGAATAATATTCAACAACTCTTAAATAGCACACTTGGTTTATACTTCTTTAAAAACATTGATCTACTGACCCGCCATCTGAGAGAAATATTAACCACATTTCCGAGAAGGAAACTGGGACAGAAGTTGTGACTTCCAAGCCCACAGAGTGAGAACTAGTAGTAGTTAGGTGTTCTGGGCTTCCAGTCCTCAGCTCGGTCTCTTTAATGTCTTTAAAAGAATGGTTTATGTCACTTTTCTCAGCGTGTGACTGTTGTGTATAAATAAGGCTACATTTTAGTCACAGGTATTTTTAGTAAAAGTCATGGACAACTCACGGGCAGTACACAAAAATTCACGGCCTGTGACTTGTCTATGACTTTTACGAAAAATACCTATGACTAAAACTTGGGCGAGGGGCCACGTGTGCTGGGGAGGAGGTGGCCCAGGGGGGCGCAGTGGGGGCGGAGGGCTGTCAGGGGCTCCCTACCCAGCTCCGCGTCCCTGCAGCTCCTAGGTGGTGGAGGGGGCACAAATGCTGGCTGCCGCAGCTCCCATTGGCCAGGAGCTGCAGCCAATGGGAGCTGCGGGGGTGGGGCCTGCATGCAGTGCAGAGACCCCGGCCCCCCTGCTGCCTAGGAGCTGCAGGGCCATGCCAGTGGGTGTCCTCTACCCCGAGATAAGTGCACCCATGCCCTCTCCCATACACCCAGACTGCTGCTGGCCCAGGGGCTGCCTGGCTCAGGCAGCCCCTGAACCAGCCACCAGTTGCTGCAGAAGTCATGGAGGTCATGGAAAGTCACGGAATCCATGAGAGACTCGCAGCCTTATGTATAAATCATTTGAATCCGTGGCTTACGGGTTTTCTTTTCCTGGCCTGATATAACTTGGAAACTTACTTGATGCTTTCCTGTCTAGGCGTACTAGCCCAGGTGAAAAGTTCTTTTCCTGCTACGTGTTCCCTCTCCAAACAATAACTATTTAATTTAAATTGCCTTAAAGTTCCCCCCAAAATCTGTCCCCTCACTTAAAAAATCACTGAATTTGTTCCCACTTACAAACCAATTCTGGGTCCCCCTATCATTTTTCAAAACTCAAAAAATTCAGTGCAAAAGGCAAATGTTTTAGGGGACTTTGAGCATATGAAAACATGAGGTTAGAATGTTAACAGGTTTGCACTCGTAACACATCAGTTTCAGCTCATATACCTTAAAAGATTAGAATATTACAAAGATACCATTTTTCTAAAGAAGTCTTTCCATTTATAATGGTTTATAAAACTAATTTTTCTGAGCTTTTTAGTTTAGTAAACTTTTTTGTTTGTCTCTTTCAGGTGATAAAAACAAAATTCAAAAACTGGTTCAAATGGCATGGACATTTGTAAATGACAGGTAAAAAAAAAAAAAAAAAAAAAGTTTCCAGACATTTAAATATTTCAGCTGGTTACCACCACTTAGTTTGTTCTGGACCCTGACCTCTTTCCCCAGTCATGCACATTTAGGCTATATCTCTTTGTGCACATTTCAAAGACAGTTCATGTTTGTTCATGAATCATGGGCCATACTCCTGCCCTCACTCCAGAGTTTTTATCTGAAGGGATTCCTTTTATTCCAGGATAAAATTTAGATCAGGGACTTCAGGGGGAAGCCCAGATCAGGGAATATGGTCAGTTCTTCCTTCAGATCCATACAGTGAGGCCAGAAAGGGCATAGCCAAATTCCAGAGCCTCCAATACCTATAGGAAGAGAGGTGTGACCCCAATGTCTTGGCCTGGGAAGAGGTCAGTCCCAGAAATATAGTCTTTGTGCAACATATTTTATATTCTTCATAGTGCAGTGCAGTAAATAGTTCAGATATAAGCAGTGTTTATTTCTCTCATCAGACAACACTTGGGGGAAAAAAAACCAAACGAAGTATTTGATTTTATATTGTAACCAGCTGTAGCTCAACTGAATTTAACTATGAAAGATGATTATGTAAAAAATAGCACCTTCTTAATAGATGTATTGAGTCATTTCTGCATACCTCAGAGGCTTAAATAAACTTAGTTTATTACACTTCCGTTAGCACTGTAGAGCCAACACGTGAGGGAGAATGAGCAAGGTTATTTCTTGGTGCATCAACACCTCTGTGTAATTACTCTCAGATTTCTAACTAGAGTGCTTAACTTCAGACATCCAAAGAAAAGTGGTCTTGATTGTTCAAAAGCGCTAAGCACCTATGGTTCCCATTGATTTGAGTCAGACTTGTGGGTGCACAGCACCTCTGCAAATTGGTCGCTTTTACTCTGGTGCTTAATTTTAGGTGTGCAAGATTCGAATTTAGGCCCAAATTCTAAGTCTTGAAAACCTGTACAACCCAAATGGAGATAATCGGTTTACGTGGGTGGTGGTGGTGGTGATGTAAATTGAAGAACAGTGCCTGGCACAGGTGTGACTACCATTTGGCGTGCATCATCTTTATTGCAGATGGTGATACATAGGAAGGAAAGAATCTAGCTTGACTTTCAGATCCCAGGTTGAATATGCAGGATGGCAGTTGGGAAACTTTTTTTTTTCTTGTAAATTCAGAAAAATTGATAGTGTTGTTGAGACAGCACTATACTTGGAGTTCAGAAAAATGCCCTTGGAAAAATTACTGGACTTGTGCAGCTTTGTTCCATACAGTCATCAATATGGATTTTAACTACAGCTACTTTGGTTAAGATTTTCACTTAGCCTTTAAGACCCTGCACTATGCTTAGTGCACACTGAGTGGTAAGACTTCTCCCATGGGACCTTGTGAAAAACGATGCTATGCAACATCCATTAAAGGATTTTAGAGCACCGGGTTAGGCATGCTATGTTAGCTGTAATATAAACATAGACCTAAGTGCCATGGATGTAGAAGCAACATTAAGAAAGGAAATTCTAACCCAGTTTACTCCTTGAAAGTTTTTTAAAACTACCTTTTGCATTTTTAGTTTTGAAACTACTAAATGACTCTCCTCTGTGGGTACACTCTAATACTTTGTGTACTTCAGTCATCCATAAACTAATGAGTTTTTTAACCTAACTGCTATTAGTACCTTGTGCTAAACAAAAGAACCCATAGTGAATTGGTCAATGAATGGTGTGAAATTTGTTGTAACTAGATCACTGAATGGCAGATTTTCAGACTTTTTGCTTGAAGAGCTTATATTCTAGAATTTAGCAATGAGTTGAGTGGTTACCGAAGAAAAGGAAAGCTGGCTCTAATATTTCTATGGGTTTTAAATTGCAAATCAAGCTGAGTATTTCATGATTAATCTTAACAATTGAGAAGTAGTGGTATAATCAACTTTACTGTAGCCTTCACTACTACATATGCTAATCAGGGGACAACTTTCTAGACCTCTTAGAACTGTATCTAAAACTTAAACTTATACATTGGAGTATTTGGTCTCGACATTCCCATGATTCATTGTTTATATTTAAGTGCATTTTATCCAAAATAATCCCCAAATGCATTACAAAATAAACGTAGAAATCATTTCACCTACCACTGAAATAAAACCACTGAACAACTGTTTAGGACAGAACTTGAAGAATATCATATACAGCTGATGTTACAGGAGGAATCTTTTAGATAAGCAGAATGTAATCGCCCAAACTGGAATCTGGTGCAGCTAAATTCCCTCATGCTTTTGTGAAAACTTTATCTCAGTATGTCAGACTCTTTTTCTAAATAAATTCCTCAGATATCTGTTCATGTTGCTTTTTGTTGCTGCATGATAATGGTGCTTTGGATGTTTAAAAATCAAATCACTATTAAATCAAAGAACTATTAACAAAGATCTTAGTTTGGTAAATTAGTTTGTGTGACAGGGGAATCCTAGTTTTGTTAATCAAAAATTAACTGAATGAGATATTAAAACTTAACTGTCATCTGCTTTGTCTCAACAGTACGTTGTAGGTGTCATTTATTCAGACTTGTGATGCAGCTATCTGGGTTATCTTAAAATGACTGTTGTTTGATATTCTAGTCTCTGTACTACGTTGTCACTGCAATGGGAACCTGAGATCATAGCTGTTGCAGTTATGTATCTGGCAGGCCGTTTGTGCAAGTTTGAAATTCAGGAGTGGACATCAAAGCCAATGTATAGAAGATGGTGGGAGCAGTTTGTTCAAGATGTACCTGTTGATGTTCTGGAAGGTACCAGAAATATTTTTGTCACATTTTAAACACTTGCATTCTTTTTTTTAATTTGAGGTCTGGACTAGGGTTGCCAACTTTTTGATTGCAGAATAAGTGCTGTGGTTCCCGGCCAATGGGAGCTGCGGAGCCGCGGCAGGGACAGTGCTTAGAGCCTCCCTGTGCCTAGACGCCACAGGACATGCCAGCCACTTCTGGGAGCCATGCAGAGCCAGGGCAGTCAGAGAGTCTTCCTTAGCCCTGCTGCTCTGCCAAATGGACTTTTAACCGCTCGATCAGGAGCCACCAGGGTTCCTTTTCAACCGGGCATTCAGGTCAAAAACTGGATGCCTGGCAACACTAGTCTGGACAGTTTCTCCCTTAATCATCAACCTTGCTTTTAGGGCAGGGTACTGAAGACCATCTGTTTACTTAAGCTTTTCAGAGGGGAGCTGAGTATCTCCTTTTATCAATGTTTAATTTATAATATTATAAACCTTGCCAGAAATTTCAATTGTGTATTTTAAAAACTGAATTTTTTTTATTGTAAATGTTGGAGCCAGATCAAAATTCTGGATTCAAATGCCTCTAAACTTAAAAAGTGTTCATATCCAGTGTTTCCACCATAACATTTTGCAAATACAAATAATACAGGTAGTAGCGGTCTATGAAGTGGAATAGTGTGGAGCTCACAGCCTGGAAATCCTGCACTGGATGACCAGGATTTCTACACGCACTGATCTTCAAAACCCAGCAAGTGATCTGTCTATATAACAAGGCTTAGTCTTCCATATTATAATTAGCGCTTCTGATTTTCAGTTTTAATAGACAGACATCAATAAAACAGCCCGATACAGAAAATGAAATCTGTGTTTAGTAAGTAAACAACAGAAATGGTTGCTTGTATCTAAGGGCTTGTATCTAAGGGCTTGTCTACATGGAGCAGGAATGTGTTATTTCTAAAGCACACTAATGTGATGCATTTTAATTGGTCCGTGTAGACCCTTCTGATGCTCACTAAAAGTTCCTTATTGTGCTTTAATATAGTGCTGTTTGAAACAGTGCTACATTGAAGTGCACTAGGGAGCATTACAAAGAGATTACTCATTATGTATATACAATTATATACATTATTCATTAAAGTATGTACAAAGAATTTCCTGAAAACCCCTGATTAGTGGACACCTACGTAAAACTCAAAAGTTGCTAAAAATACCCCTCCCCCCAGTTAAATTTAATAAATCCTGAAAAACAGAAGCCCTGCAATAGAGCATTTTACCACGCCTATAGTAGTCCCCAGTCTGACCTGACACTACCACTTCATATTCATTGGGAGTTATAATATTCTTGTGGAACTGCGTTCTTGCATTCCTCCCTTTCTGTGTGCATGTAGTTCACATTTTTATCCTACATTGCTTGTATCCCATTCCAAAGGCTAGTGGCTTCTGGAAGTCAAATAACTTAACTAAGGAATCTTTTGAAGGTTTGGACGTTTCAGTATTTATTTAGGCCATGAATCCAAGACCTAATTGTTCTTGGCACTGGAAAGACAAAACATGGAGGACATTTTTCCAAAACAGCTGCTAAAACCTATCTCGAATCATACTTTTAACTTCCACAAAGAGCTATATAGTTTAGTCTACAGGTGAATATAAAAAGTAGGCTTAGTACTCAGCATGCAGAGTCACTACAATTATATAATAATAATAATAATAATATTAGAAGAAAAATAAGTTTAAATATACCTTAAAGGAACAGAACAACTCACAGTTTCAACCCATTTTTGGCTAACTAGCATGTAGAGGCTCCAACCAAGATTGGGGTCCTATTGTACTAGATTATGTATATAGCCATGGTAATACAATCCCTGCCTCAAAGTTATTACAGTCTAAATAGACAAGAGTGAGAGGGGAGGATTATTTCCATTTTACAAATAAGGAAGTTGAGACCCAGAGAGATTGTGATTTGCCCAAGATCTATCACACAGCAAATCTGTGGCAGAGTTAAAACTGAATTCATTCTCATTCTGAATTCTCAAGAATTCCTTCCTTCAGTAGGGTGCCACTCCTTTCCCTTAATGTCCTCGCTGGTTGCTTTGGTTATACAATCAGGTTTTCCTATCTCTAAAAATATTTCACTCTCCTTTGCTACTGTTAGAAAGACCCACACAGACAGAGAAACTTGCTATAAAGGGATGACAGTGAAACTGACTACACGCAAAGTCCTGGCAAATGTACAAAGTAAATTGAAAAAAAGAACAGTGATACTTATCCTAGGTATTGTAATAGTAGGTAAAATATTTTCAGCAAGAAATGTTGTTTTGACGTTGGTGTCCCTTTAAAGGGTTTCAAGCTGATTATCAATATTGTTACGTTGTATTAGGAATGTATAACCTTTTGGACTTTTTGTTAGACATCTGTCACCAGATCCTGGATCTGTACTCGCAAGGGAAACAGCAAATGCCTCATCATACTCCACACCAACTGCAACAGCCGCCATCCCTTCAGTCTACACCTCAGATGCCTCCAGTACTACAGTCGCAGCAATCTCAAAGTTCAGAGCAGTCACAGTCACAGCAGCAAAAAGAGTCCCAGCAGTCAGTGCAACAGCAACAGCAGCAACAAACACAACAATCTAAGAAACCCTCTCCTCAGTCAAGTCCTCCAAGGCAGGCTAAACGTCCAGCGGTAAGTTTAACTGAACATAAGTGATGAGCAGATTTCTATTTAGAGCAGGAGCAATTGTTTCCTTGGCTTAATCTAAATTATGGTTATGCTCTGAAAAGTGACTGTAAAGTATCACCTTATTACATGCTGGATTTTTTTCTTGGTTTATTGAGTTTAGGCCTGCTTATTTTAGTACCAAAATAAGTTGGGTTTTTTTAATGCCTACCAGGACCACAGGGCCTGCACCTCTTGTGCATTGTCAGCAGAATGGTTTACTGTGTTCCAATCAGTTATGCCAATGCCCACCAACTGAAGGCTGTAAGTTTGCCCAGGTGTTACTGATGAAATCATTTGATCTGTAGAACCTTTATTATAAGTGACTATGTATGAGAAAAGAAGAACCCAAATTCACTTTCAGAAACTAGACTGAGTTTGCTGGATTGGCCATTTACATTTTTTTTCCAAAATGAGCATATTTTATTTAAAATTGGAGATTCAAGAAATGTGGAACCCCGATGTATCATTTTTAGGCATTTTCAGAGTGGAACCACTTGATGGGATAGTCTGGTCCCTTAATGGTAGTGATACCTCAAGGTCGGCTTACCCTATCATATGGCATGGCCCTTTAAGATTTTGAAAGATCTGATATATACAAGGACCTGGGAGATATTAGTAGAGAGGAAGTGGTACTAGGAATAAGTGGAAATACGTGGATGGGAAATCCTGTCACTGTTTCCTTAAAGGCCTACACTGGGAGTCCTGCAGGGTGGGGACAAGGCTCCCCTCTCCTCTAACCAATTGGATGAGCATATATGCTACCTTCTCTCTCATAGCAGGGAAGACAGCAGTGGCAGAAGGCTTGCCTGCTGAACCCTTTGATGCTGGAAACTAATTTGAGAAAGGGGCCAGCTGAAGGAGAAACTGTGTAAGGCCCTGCAGTTGACCTAAATTACAACCCAGCTCAGGATTGCTGTCTTAAAGGGAAAGAAACTGTTTAAAGTACAACCCAACTTCAAGGAAGGGCCTGGGTTGCCTCCTGAACAGGGGCAGTAAAAACCTACCAGGACTCTTCTGTGGACCTGGAGTGGGTGTGACTAAAGGAGTAAGTCAAACTCTGTAGACAGAATTTATAAAGTAGGACACACACCCCCGCCCCCCCCCCCCCCCCCAGTGAAGCAGGTGTGTGCTTTGAACTACTCTGGATTGAGTACAGGCCGACCTCGACTTTACGACATTCGAGTTAAGACAAACGGCACTTACTACACTTCTACATTGACACACTGATTCGACTTATGACTGTAGGTTTTGAGTTTACAACGCTCGGTCCCACAATAGAGTAGATTGCGGTTACGACTTACGACACAATTGTAAGGAACCAATGATGTCTTAAGTCTGAGGCCTGACTGTAATTGAAAACCTGAGTGGGTGCCAAGAGTAATGCAGGGCCACAAGGGGGCATGCTTGAGGGCAGCACCCCATTACAAACCACTTAAGTTTTGTGTATTTTCATCATGGTAATATAAAAAAAATTCATCTCACACACACGGTTTTATGCATTCCATGTCTTGTGCTCTGTATCATCTGTTCTTTTAAAATAAAAAAACACCCTACACAATGGACAAAACCTCATAAGTATTCCAGCTGCACGCTTATCCATAGTCATTCCAGGGTCAAGGACCTTATTTGATATGCAGTTAACTAAATTATTGTCTCTATTGCATTTATGTTTCTGATAATTTATTCAAACAGCAGTGAAATAACAAGTGCATTATTCACACTAGAGCCTCTGGTATCTGTTTTCTCGGGCTATTTAGGATGTGCCCACCCCTCTTTCTTATACATTCTTAATGTCTTCTTGTGACGTATTACTGCTAATGCAGCTTTGATTTGGAGAGAACAGCAGGTAGCAGCTCTGGAGAAAAGCAACAGACAATACAGTGAAAGATTTGGGGCTGAGGAGGAGTGTGCCAAAGTCTAGATAGAGGTAGCAGCCAGAAAGTTAAGAATGCATAGGTCTGTGGAATCTTAGATTTTACATAGAATGTCATTTACTGCTGAAACAAAGCCATGTCTGCAGTGGAACATGGCAGCACTGTTGTAACATTGCACATTTGCAGTACATGGTAGTTAAAGATGGAAAATTAAAGAATACCAAATTCAATTGAAACTTTAGGGGGAATTTTAGGTCGCCAGAATGTATTCCCCCCTCCCCCCCCCCCCCCCCCAAAAAAAAGCTCGCTTTCATTGCGCATTGTCGTCTTGTGTTGTAGGATCTTAAGGGCAGGCCCTTTTTTATATTTGTCTGTGAAGTACGTAGTAATCAGTTGGCACTATGGAAATAATGAAAACACAAACGAATCTGGCCACATGTATCTGTTGCAAAAATACCAAGGAACTTTTGTCTGCAAATAGTTTGGGTATTTGTTTTAGGTCTTTCCTAAAAGAATGCATCTTCAGCAGCTTTAGGCTTCCAATCCCATGCTTAGGCATGAATTCATAAATTAACTTTGGAGGAACAAGGGTATACCTACTGAATAACAGCATGATTTTCTGCAGCACCTGGAGTTTTCTTCAGTCTCATATAAGTATTAAGCAGGCTTGATCTTGCTTAGTTGGAGATCTGATGAGAACGGTATCTGAGCCCACCTAGCAGAAGCCTAGAGTGTAAACAGATGCAGAAGGGAGACTAATAAGCCCAGATAATTTGTAGAGCGAGATTTTAAAAAAGCCTATAAAAGCTTAAAGCTTATAAAAAGTTAGAGGTGTAAAGATGTGGGAGTTGTGGCAGGAGAGTGCAATAGCTCAGATTATGCTTTATGTACCAAATTTATTCCATGCTAGGAAATTCATGACTTGGAAGCAATAAGATGCATAGTGCTTAGAGGATTTACTCATAGTTTGTGCCCCAAAAACATTTTAAGTTAAACCTTACTAAGAGATTCTACCAGTTTCTGTAAATAGGAAATTGCATGACTGCCACTTAAGACATTATAGGAGAAATGTGTATATTCCTCATAGCCAGATGCTCCACTTTTGTCAATCATCATGGCTCAATTGAAGACAATGGAGATATGGCAATTTACATCAGCTGAGGAGCTGGTCCCTGATTTATAAAACCTTTCCAAATGCCTGTCTGTCTAAATCTGGCACCTCTTCTAAACTGTTGGTGGGGAAGAACATTTTGAACATTCAGCTGATTAAGGTCTCTGTATCCAATAATCTATCCCATTGTTGTTTTACTGAGAAAAACTACCTTTAAATGGTAAAACTAAAATATGTTATTGGGGGCTGATACATTTGTATTGAAGATGTAAATTTTTCAAAGATACAGGTGCACATACAGTAGAACCTCAGAGTTACAAACACCTTTGGAATGGAGGTTGTTCATAACTCTGAAATGTTTGTAACTCTGAACAAAACGTTATGGTGGTTCTTTCAAAAGTTTACAACTGAACATTGGCTTAATACAGCTTTGAAACTTTACTATGCAGAAGAAAAAAGATGCTTTTAACCATCTTAATTTAAATGAAAAAGGCACAGAAAGTTTCCTTACCTTGTCAAATCTTTTTTTAAATTTGCCCTTTATATTTTTAGTAGTTTGTTTAATGTGGTACCATACTGTACTTCCAGTTCCAAGTGAGTTGTGTGGTTGACTGGTCAGTTCATAACTCTGAGGTTCTGCTGTATGTTGCAGGATTGCCTCATTTTAAAACTGTCTGTGAACTCTTCTCAAACTTCAAGTGCTGTACTAGAAAATAATATTACTATGGAACTTGGGATATTGGTCAGCAACACAACTAAATAGCCAATTAAAATAAATCTCTATAAACAGATTTTAGTTAACAGGCAACATCTTACATTCAAGAATGGTTAAAAGGATTTTCAGTGACTTACTGAAGAAAAAAGATTACACTCACTGACATGACTGGAAAAAGCACTTCGGTGACACTTGGTACATACTGCTTTTACATAAGCAACTAGTCACAGATCTTCTGTGTGAGAAATTTTGTCTGACCCATTTTGTTAATTGTCTCCTCCATCAGCTGCTTTCACTTAATCCATGATGATAGGGCGTCATGGTGAAATTATTTTTGCAAGGTTAGACTTTGTGAATAAATACAGAGTAACCTAATAAAATGGAATCTGGTTGCTGCTTGAAGTGATCATTTGACTAATTAGAGCAAACAACTTCAAAAGTCATCTCCATGATGGTCAAGGGGGAGTCACTTCAGATTTAAAATGGCTTCTTTGATTTCACATGTAGGGAAGAACTTTTCATTTTGTGTGCCACTTTGGTGCTAATAAAGAATTTAAAACGTGGGATCATAATTTGGCATTAGTTAAAGCTGCTTGATCTGTTAGTTTTATTCTGCATTTTAATACCCATCTACCCTGGCAAAGTGGAATTATTGCTGCTTTGCATATGTGTGATATGGGAAGCTAGTGATTTCACAGTTTATTAACAATGTAGATTGTGCTGTAACTTGGCATGGAGCTTTATAAAGATTTAAAGGCATGCTTCCTGCCCCAAAGAGTGTCCCATCTAAATTAAACAGAAATGAGGCTAGCCAAGGGAAAGGAGGGATGTGAAGTAAGGCAAATAAGTCATTACAGAGTAAGAAAATCATACGTTCTGATACCTAAACACAGACTGAAGTAGGGCAAAGTGGAGGAATTAGACTGCACAGGAGTGGATAACAGTGGTGGAAAGCAAGGCAAAAGTAAATTTTTCAGACAGGATTTGGAGGGGATAGCGAAGATACTTGCCACACGGATGTTATAACAGGCATAGGGTGTAGGATCAGAGTAAAATTAAAGAATTAAAGTTAGCTTAAGTTTGGTTAAGGATATACTGTGTGTTGTAAAGAGGGCCCCAATCAGCAAGTAAAAGGAGGTCGTGAGAATAAGTAGTATTACTAGGAGTGTGGGAAGGATGTATTAGTGGCTTCAAAAGCAACTAATAAAATAAAGAGAGGCAGTAACAAGAGAGAGAAAAACTGTCTTAAAAGAAACTAGCCCAAGTCTTCCCACTGTTCTGCTGGTAAGCAAGGAGTGGGGGAGAAGATAAGGGAAGAAAGGGGGCTGTAAATCTTATGAGGATTAAGACTGGAACTAAGGGTCAATTGTCTCAAGTTGATTTATAGCTGAAGTCAGCAAGCAATGACATCACTTGTTTGTTAATGGGTATAAAAAGTAAACTCTTGAAGGGGTTTGTTACTGTTACCTGCCTGACCATGCTGGAGCCAATCAATATGGGTCTAAGCACCCCTGGGCCTAGCCCATTTGTAAACCTCTTGATCGAATGCTTATAAATGTTTTGGTACTGGTTGGATGTAGTAAATTGCTTATTAGGCTTTTTAGGCATTTTTAGAGTAATTGTATAAATACTACTTTAAATTGGATTTAATAAAGGAATTTGTGTTAAATTAGTGTTAGGTGGTTTCCCTTATCGATGTTTATAATTTCACATATCAATCATTCAGACATTTTGGCAACCATGGCAGGACGCCAGACCTTAATTTCAGTTGCTCTAAACCAGTGATTCTTAACCAGGGGTACGTGGAGGCCTTCTAGGGAATATATAAACTCATCTTGATATTTGCCTTGTTTTAAAAACACTGGTGAAGTCAGTACAAACTAAACTTTCATACAGACAATGATTTGTTTATACTGTTCTATATATTATATCAGCAGTTCTCAAACTGTGGGCAAGCTCGTTTTAATGGCATTGCCAGGGCCAGTGTTAGACTCACTGGGGCCCAGGGCTGAAAGCCCAAGCCCTGCTGTGCGGGGCTGAAGTCAAAGCCTGGGGTGAAACTTGGGGTATACAAGACAAATCAGACTCCTGAAAGGGGTACAGTAGTCCAAAAGGTTGAGAACCATTGCTCTAAACCTCTAAAGTGAAGGGGTAGTGACCTGTCTTCTATGACCAGTATATAATTCCCTCTTAAAGAGAAATTCAGTAACAAAAGGGGAATAGAGGAATATTTATATGACAAGCTTTTTTCAAAGCATGGCAGAGGTCCGCTAAATGCCCCTGAAACTCCTAAATACTTCTGGGGACGGGGGTAGGGGATGGGGACAGCGTGACAAAACAAGCAAGCTTTGTTCCACAAGCATGAGGGCTAAAAAAAAACCCTCCCCAAAAAAAGATTCTCACATTTGTATTACTTCAGGAGCTGAAGCTTTAGGAAACATCAGGTGTAGGGGGTCTTGTGATAAAACCACAAGATACGGCAATGCTGGGCAGAAGTCAAAGTAAACCCTAAGTTTGCTGCCAGCTTCAATAATAGACTGTTGTGGAATTATCAAAGGGGATGAGGGGGAGGAGTTTTAGGAGGAAAGTTGGGATGTTCATTTTTGCCCTGTTTAGTTTGAATAGCATTAGGACATCAGTTGGGACATATGGGAGAGGCAGGAAGAAGTTTGAGCCTGAACAGAGGTCAGGGTTAGAGAGGTAAATGTGAAATATGAGACAGTTGGAGTAGGTGAGGTTACCCAAGGAGGGGAGATATCTAGTGGTGGAAGAGTTGAGAACGCAAGAGAAAAAGAAGCAGGACCAAGGATCCAATGAAGGCAACACTGAAAGAGTGGTTAAGTAAGGCAGGAAGTGAACCAGGAAATTAGTCAGGGACCCAAGGAAGAGATGGCCTCCAGAAGAAAAGGGTAGTGTGTATCAGCAGCAGCAGCAGACACATAGAAGAGAATTAGAATGGAGCACAGGCTCTTAGATTTGGAAAGGAAGGTGTCATTAGTGACTTTTTTGATTGATCAGTTCAGGTAGAGTAGAGAGGATGAAAATTAGACTAGAGCAGGGTTGGCAAACTTTTTGGCCCGAGGGCCACATCGGGGTTGCAAAATGGTATGGAGGGCCGGGTAGAGAATGCTGTGCCTCACCAAACAGCCCGGCCCCCTCCCCCTATCCGTCCTCTCACACTTCCTGCCCCCGACTGCCCCCCTCAGAACCTCTGACCCATCCAACCCCCGCTGCTCCTTGTCCCCTGACTGCCCCCTCCCGGGACCCCCTGCCCCAACTGCCCCCCTGGGACCCCACTCCCTATCCAACCCCCTCTGCTCCCTGTCCCCTGACTGCCCCACCCCATCCACACCCCTGCTCCTTGTCCCTGACCGCCCCCTATCCAACCCCCCTGCTCCCTATCTCCTGACTGCCCCCCCACACACCTCCACCCCATCCAACTGCCCCCCAGGACCTCCTGCCCCTTATCCAACCCCTCCCGCCCCCTGACCATGCCACTCAGAGCAGCAGAATAGGCTTACTGGAAAGCCTAAGAGGTGGTCGGGCGCAAGCTGTGCTGCCCGCGCAGCGGCGGCATGCACGGGAGGAGGGACAGCGGGGGAGGGGCTGGGGGTAGGCCTCCCCTGCTGGGAGTTCAGGGGCTCGGCAGGACGGTCCCACAGGCCATAGTTTGCCCACCTTTAGACTAGAGGGAATCCAGTGATAAGCGGAAGAAGTCAGGGCACTGGAAATAAAGGGCCCTTTTAAGAAGCTTGTAGGTAACTTCTTTTTGATTATATCCAATTGATCCCTACCAGGGGATCCACTGCATATAATCAAAGGGAAGTTAAAAATGAACTCCTTTGAGAATTCCATTATATTTGTCTAAACTTACTTGCTTTCAGATTGACCCAGTTTACAATACTCCATTTCAGATTGACCTGTTTTTGTTTGCATGTTCATGCTTTTGAATTTGTAATACAGTTAAACAAAAATGGTTTTGAACCAGTCTCTCTCAAAGCTGATGAGACTTCATAGGGAATAAATAACTTTGAAAGAATCAACAAGTAGTAAGGAAAACAGTGATACACATCCTGTATGCTTATGAACTTTCCACACTTTGCCTTTGCTTAATCATTGGTATTATTCATTTTTTACATATCTAAACTTTACAGGATCATTTAAACATGTGTGGGAGATGTTACCATTTTAAAATTGTTTACTCCGCTCAATCATGAAGGTAAATGAAAATGAGTGCCCTTTTCAGTAATTATGTGTGCAATTATAATTTGATTTGCAGACCTGCAGTTGGAACACATTCAAAATAAATCTTTGGAGAAAAGGTAGAAGTTGAAGGGGGCTCTGAATATTACTTCAGTTACTAGAATGAAGGATAGCAAAGAATTTAAATAAAACAATGCAAATTATAGTGTACCTGTGTACAGCCTTGTCTTGAGACATAAATTGGAGCTCTTCTAACATATACCTGCTTTTGCTGAAATAACGGTCAGTCCTTTGTCCTCACTGGCACATTCTTGTTAAAATAATAAGAAAACCACCTTGAAATTCTGGATACGCTGACAGAACAGTTAACAGCCTTAGCGATTGGGGCTCAGGAAAGTAAGAAATTACTGCTAGCAAATATGGTATAGTTTGTTACAGTTCATATGGTTCATTGCACTTACAAGTTTGTATTCTGTTTTTCCCAGACTCCCTCTAACTCATGGACCTCATTTAAAAAATTTTACAAGATGATCTTTAGCCATTAAATAATGTAATGATCTTGAATTCTGTGCTTTTTGGTTGCAGCTGTTTAGTTACCCTAGAACTCCAAAAATAATTATATATCAGTATTGGCTCTATTACAAATCTCTAGAGACAACATTTTTATGAGGTTATAGAATCATTTACCCCTACAGTAAGCTGTAGGAAAGAATTTAATTTAGTTCCAACTCCAAAGAAATTGCAGTGTTTACTTAATGACACTAGTCAAGTTAAGTTCTTTGGGCAAGATCCTGCAGTTATTGGGAGGAAATGTGTTTGCAGGGTTAGAGGAAGCAGAATATCCCTGGCTGTGTCTTGGAGACAGTGCAGACTGCCACTTACAGGGCAGCATGGCTCAGGATGGACTTCAGGAATGTAGTTGTCTGCGCTTATGAAGTATTAGTGCAGGAGTTTTGGTGGCTCTTACAGGAGCTCTGTAACTTGGCTGGTTCTGCTAAGGAATTTAATTTCTTGATAAGCTTGTGTGTTCATTAAATTCCTGTTAGAGTTACTGAACTTCTTAAACTCCATTGGCTTGAGATGGCTAGTTCAGTGGTGCAGGATAGGTAGGAAGCCTACAAGTGTATACTTCAGTCTGCAAGAAAGTTTATAGAACTTAGAGGAATTCAGACAAATGAAAATAAATTTGAAGTTTCTACGCCAAGCCACTTTGGTGGTAGAATGTTCCGTGTCTGTAAAACATCTCATTCACTCTGAATTTAGAGTGCGCCCACGTTCTGTGCTGTTACAGTAATACTTGGCTCTTACGTAGTGCTTTCTACCTGAAGATTTTAAAGTGGTTTACAAAGGGAAATATTTTTTTCATTATCCTGCTGACTGGGTAACTGAGGTATAAAGAGGTGAAGTGACTTGCCAAAGCTCACATTACAAGTCAGAGGCAGAGCCAGAAAATAGAGCCCACGTCTCCCGACTTCCCAGTCAGTACTTTGTCTACTGGACCATGATACTTCTTCAGTAGATTATAAATAAATTAAATTAGATGCAAATATTAAATGACAAGAATTACAAAGGTAGCTCTGTGTTCACACACAGTAGGTACATTTTTCAATCTGTTCACACTCTCACGTTTTTAACCATCAACTAACTCTCCTACCCAAATCAAATGACCCGCTTCATATTGCCTGATTCAACGTTCTTTGTGTGTGTAGAGTTTCTTTCAAAAGCTTTGGAACATCACAGGCCTTTCGGTTTAAAAAAAAAAAAAAAAAAAAAAGGTTTAGGGCTTGTCTAGACCACAGTTCTTGCACTCGAATTGGAAACAGACTTAATTAAATTGATGCAAAACCTGTGCATATACCAGGCCTTAATAAACTGCATTCTATTAGTACTAACAGTATGTGTTTCCTAATTACATTTTCATTTTTGAATTATTCAGATTTTATAATGTATAGTTCTGGAGATTGATGTGAATTTTTTTTTTTAATAGGCTGTATCTCCCAAAGAAGAAACCAAGGCATCAGGTAGATATTGTATTTTTTTAATGTATATTCTATCTTTCACTTGTTTAATAAGCAAAACTGTTTGCCAGAATAACTAATTCACTGCACCTTCTAAAATTGCTTGGTTAGTTTCCTTCTAGGTCTAGAAATTACCGTGTTTGTTTAGTCTTGATTATGCAGGCTTAAATATAGACCTTCCAATTAAAAAAATAAAAAATAAAAAAATTGTTTGTGGAAGTACAGTATAATTGTTCTTTAAAGCATAGTCCCTTTATGCTTGTACAGATAGGCTGCTCAGAAAAACTAACAATTACTATTATAAAAGCTCCATCTCCATTATAATTTACGTTTGTAGCCAATTATTGGCATGGCTTACAGTCTGTACCCAAACACAACATAGTTAATTCTTGGTAACTATGGCAGTTAACCACGTTTTTCTGGTGTCAGAGAGTTAGGCCAACACATGATTGTCTTCCAGTATCTACTTTGTAAAAGTTATTTTGCTGTATACCCTAACTGTGCCTATGTAACAAGTTTGGCCAGTTCTTTCTTTTTCTAGCTGTGTAGTAAAGTAACCATGTCTCCATTTATAAAATCATCGTTAAAAGTTGTGGACAGACCCTAATAATAAACTAACATGTGTGATGCTAGATTTCAGTTAGATTATTTAAATTTCATACTGCGGTAGTGCTTGGAGTCTGAAAACAAGTCCGGGCCCCATTGTACACAGCACAGTACAAACATCATAAAATAATCCTTTTCCCAAAATCCATTCTGGATTTCCGGTTTTAGTATGCTGATGGACCCATAACTAAACTTCCATTTTTGTTGATAGGGGCTTCCAAATTTGTTTTTTCAGAACCACCACCATCTAAAATTCCTAAAATTGAGACGTCTCATCCACCAATACCGCCTGTCCACCCACCTCCAGGTAAGGTTTTATTAAGAGTTATTTCCCGGCATGCTGTTCTTATTGGATCTTTTGGAGTTAAAGTGCTTGACCTTGTTCTTTTGCTACTATGGGCTAAAAGTGTCATGTTGGTTTGAATAATATTAATTGTAGTATGAAAGGTGATGAAATATTTGATAGTGTAATTAGAACAATGAGTGCATAAGTGAGATAGTGGCCAGAAAACTTTTCTGGACCTCCCAAACAGTCTCTTTTGATCTGCCATATTTGAGGTTAAGTACTTGATTAGTTAGAGGTAACAATATCAAAGCTGATTTAAGACAAGTTATGAAAAATTTCAGGCCAAAAGGAATTTTAAAATATTAATTGAAAAAGCAAGGTTATGACTTGCGATTTCACCGTTACCTTTAGTGGACGCTATCTTAGTAACCTTGAATCTTCAAGTTTACAAAGAATTCTGTGCCAGTTGTGATAATCTGTGGAGAAACATATCAAGCACCTGAAAACATTTAGAATCATAAAAATGTAGGGCTGGAAGAAACCTTGAGAGGTTCTCCTGTAATTGAAGGGATACCTACAACATCCTTGACAGGTATTTGTCTAACCTGTTTTTAAAAACCTCCAATGACAGGGATTCCACAACCTCCCTTGGTAACCTATTTGAGTATAGAATAGAGGCTGGTTTCTCTACAATTCAGTATAGTGAATAGATCCTGTTTCTCCACTGTCATAAAACAATGGGCATTTCTTTTGAAGGTTGGTATGTGCAGCTATGATGCACATATCCGATTTATATAAATTATTTACAGTAGTCCTCACACTTAATTGAAATTTTATACAGGAAGGAGGGGAAAAGCTGATGCTGTTCCTCTTTATAGTACTAAGCACACACCCTGCCACTGTATTCTTGTATCTCTTGTTGTCCCCTGTTAAGAGCTGTCATTTTAGGTTGCATTATATAGTACACACTATAAAATATTTATGTCATATCTCAGGGTCAGTGGAAGGACAGCTAATGTATCAAGGCACTGGAAGCACAGTAGTACAATTTCTTTCACAAACATATGGTATTTTGGAGCATTACAGGGTTCTTTGGCAGATCAAGCCCTCTTTTGGGAAATCATCCAAGGAAAAGAACATCCCTTACTGGTTGACACTGTATAAGAATTAGAAACTATGCTCAGGTGTGTATTCTGAAGAGAGATTACATGTGGCACTTTGAAGCTACTGCCTGATGCTAGCATGGCATGTGTCACCCTTTTATGAAGACCATACAATATTTAATTAGTCTATATATTACCACCTCAACTACTGAACTCCTAAAAAATTCAGCATTTCCTATAACAGTTGTGATGGAATAGGAACTTGCGTTCATCCTATTTTCAGTTACTCACAAATTTTAAACTTCAAATCTGTCATGGACTTAGCCCTCCATGAGGAAGAGTCAGATGTTTGAAAGAACTTTTTGCAAATAAAGTTTTAACTAATGGAAAAATAATATGCTGGCCATGCAAAGTTTTTTATTTTTCATATCACTTGTAAACGGATGTAGGAAATCTCCAAGTGTCAAATTCAAGAACTGACAATGCAGCTCCTCAAAGGCAGATTTATTAATCTGAAACACTGGCTCCTGGGTAACAATCCTACTGTTGGTTGTAGTTGTCAAAACGGTGACCTTGACAAAGGGCTAGAAGTCATGGGCAGGAGAGAGAAGAATGGTAAATTATAATAGGGACATAGGAACAGCAAGAAGGGGACAATAATAAAGTGGGAATCTGCTCAACATCTGAGATATCTATACACAAATGCAAAGGAGTATTGTGGGTGTATTGCCAGGAGTTTCATAGGTAAGACATGGAGGTTATTGTCCCATTCTACTCGGCACCAATGAAGCCTCAGCTGGAGTATTGTATCCAGTTTTGGGCACCACGCTTTAGGAAAGATGTGGACAGACTGGACAGAGTCCCGAAGAGAGCAACAAAAATAATAAAGGGTTTTAAAAACATGACCTTATGAGGACAGGTGAAAATACTGAGAGTAGTTTTAGTCTTGAGAAAAGAAAGTGGGAGGGAGAAGAGGAACCTGATAGTCTTAAAATATGTTAGGGCTGTTACCGAGAGGATGGTGATCAATTATTCTACAGCCAAAGAGTAGCATGTGCAGGCTTGTCCATCTCAACTTTCTTTTGCACTGTCATTTTAGTTCAACAGTTGGGCAGTGGTGAAATGGCAGCTCTGCAAACCTGTCCTATACCGCTTTTTCAGTGAAAAGATGTTTTGTACCTTGTTATAAAACTGAACTATTCTGTGTACAAACAGGACATGTGCCTTAGCTTTGTGTAACAAGTTTATTTCCATCAGTAAAGCATTTTAAAACTGACTACTGTAGATTCTGAAGATACTACCATTGGGCCCTATCATGGAGAGACATTGGTCTGCCCTTAGTTCAGACCAGCTTTGATCTGATTTTTAACTTCCCCTAACTTTTGTCCAATCAACCTGAAGTTTCATGGGTGTGATCTTGTGCCAGTTTAAGATTTGTTTTTGTTTATTTTTGGGGGTAGGGAAAGGGAATAATAGAAATTAGACACAAGTGTTTCTGAGAGGAATGCTCAGACGAAATGACCCAAATTTTGTAACCCTTTCCTGTTTCACGGTCTCAAATCTGTGTAGCCCTTGCATGTGGAGTGATTGCACTTAGAAACTAATATTCTGGTTAGTTTTTTTCCGCTGCCTCTGCTCTTTAGCTGATTTTTCTTTGCATGTAGCTTTTGGACGTGGGGCTTACTGTGAGGGGGAAAGCCACATATAAAGTGCTGTTGCTGTCAGCAGGCTGGTTGACCAGATATTCTCGAATGAAGTTAGTGTTCAGTGATCTAGAACCCAACAGACCAAGGCTCACTGTGAGCCTGCTGTTTCTGCAAGCTTGCATTGTGCGCACGTTCTTACAAGGTGCCTGAAGATCATTTATAAAAACAGACCTGGGAATAAGAAATGTTAAATTTCAAAGTAACACATTTTACTTTAGGTGGTTGTAGATAGTCAGCATAGACAGGAATAAGCTTTAAGTGTCGCATCTTTTCTTAACAGACCTAAGGTTAGTGTTTACTTACATGGAAGTGGCCAAAACAGTAGCATATACTGTGACCTTTTGTAAACTTTCCCATAATCTTAGCCTCAATCAGCTCAGAAAGTTCTAACACAAGAATCAAAACTGGTGCAGAAATACAAATCCCAACTCATCAAAAGAATTCTTTTCACTGTATCACATTTGTTTCCTAGAGAAAGTTAAAAGATTTTGAAGGTAACATCCTCACAGGCAGTTGGTGGCTTTGTTTGTAAGCATCTGCTGGACTGGACTCCATGTCACAACTGTTTATCTGTCCTTGTCATAGAACAGTTTTGAACGAGCTCAGCAGTGTGGAAGGAATAAATATTAAGACTAATAAAGTAAATTTCCACTGTGGAGTATCTGCAGTTTCGACTTTAGAAGATCTTACTGCATGTGATTTTCCAAGTGTTTTAGCTGCAGAACAAACTGGAAGAGAGCAGACTACTACGTGCAACATGTTAACATTGTGAGACAAACACAGCCGTGTAGGTAGTCCTTAGTGCTGTGCTACAGAAAAGTAAATGAAGCTTTTTTTGTCCGTTACAGACCGTAAGCTTCCTTTGACAACTGCCGTTTCAATGGGAGAAGCAGAGCAAAGTACTACAGTGGACTCTGTAGACATACCAAAGGTCCAGATTCCTCCTCCAGCTCATCCTGCACCCGTACATCAGCCACCACCTATGCCTCATCGTCCTCCACCACCTCCACCTTCCAGCTACATAACTGGGATGTCCACTACAAATTCTTATATGTCAGGGGAAGGTTATCAGAGTCTTCAGTCAATGATGAAAACCGAAGGACCAACCTATGGAGCTTTGCCACCAGCTTATGGACCACCAACTCACTTACCATACCATCCTCACGTGTATCCTCCTAACCCTCCTCCACCTGTTCCTCCACCTCCGCCTACATCATTTCCACCCCCTAATATCCCACCACCTACTCCTGGGTACCCTCCTCCACCTACGTACAATCCTAATTTCCCACCTCCACGACTGCCTCCAACTCATCCACCTCCAGGGCTGGGAATGCCACCAGCTAATTATCCCCCTCCTACAGTTCCCCCTGGTGGACAACCACCAGTGCCACCTCCAATACCACCACCTGTTATGCCACCTGTTGCAGGACTCGGACGTGCTACATGGATGAGATAGCATCAGAATTGTGTACAAATATCCTTTAATTTTGAGGAATAGTTTAAAAGGCAGAATAATTGAGCAGCAACCATATTGTAAAGATAAATAGGAAAGTAATTTGTATAATCTAGATTCTGGTATAGTATATAAAGACATGAACAGTGAAATGGAATCTTAGTTGACCTACTTGCAGTATCGTTAATGGCAAGATATATAGGCTTTTAATATAGACACGGCAGAGCTAATTAAAAATCTAAATTTGTACATTTGATTTAAAACTAAGTTGTCTGACTAAATTGTTTTGAGTTATTCCAGCATTGGGTTACTTTGTACTAGTGACTTTAACCAGCCATATTGGCTCATTTATATCAGTAAGAAGTAAATTTTCTTCTAGCAATCAGTGCCTACTTTTGAATATCAAAATAGTCAGATATCCTGAAGTTCCATCTAGAGTTAAAAAAAAAAAAGTTCATTTTCATTAAGTAACTCTCCTGTGACACTTAATGTTAAGCATCAGAGCTACTTTATTTAATATGTATATATTTACAACCCCCAGCTGACAGAAATCATTTTGAGATGTTTGCCTTGCTAATGTTTTTGTTTTGGAATGTACTGCTGTCTTGAAAAATTAAGTATGTTTACACCTATTTGCAAATTCCTGTAGATAAATATATATATTTTCTAAGTGTGAAAGTCTGAATGTAACAACATACTGTGATTTACACCTTGGTTATAAATAGGACTGCTTCATTCACTTGTACCCAAATAAAACTGGATCTGAATTCAATGGATTTTCCCAAAATCTTTTTTCCCCACTAGCTCTACCTAGTCTGTCTCTAAAATTACTGTTCATGTTTATACTGCTGCAAGAGGAAAGTGTAGGTGTTTTACCTCTTGTACTAACTCACTGTCAGAATATTTCAGCAGTGTTCTATGAAAATGTAGAAGGATCACAGCTCATTTACAAAGAATGTACTTTATTTTATTCAACTGAAAGTATACACTATCACAATCTCATACTTCATTTTTACTAAAATATTCCAAATGAATGTTTTACACATATATCAAAAAAATCTGATTACTATTTTTTCTCCCCCTCCCCAGAAAGCCAAAGTGGTTCAATAAAAGGTATAAATGCGTGCTAATGTCTAAAGATTTTGCTATGTACACAACAGTGGGTGCTAATTTATTCCAGTTTCTTTTGTAAATCATATACAGGAGGGCTGTAAGATCACAGGTTTAACAGAAATCAAACTTCAAACTGATTTCCCAAAGCAGTTCAAATAGACTTTCCCCACATTATGAAAAATATACAATTTTATCACTTTACAGTCATGCACTTTGAAAAAGATCAGTAGTATTTTTCCCCACCCAGTTTCTAAAAAGATAAAAGGTCACTTTAACACTGATTTATATCTAATAATATTTGGATAAAAATGTGCCAGTCTCAAGGTTGGGCTCAGAAGCCTTATTAAAGATGCAATGAGCCACCTGAAGTTGGTTATGCCACAGCATTTCAAAATGCTTGTTTACATCAGTCACTCAAAGAAAACTTAAGGGCCTGATTCTGCTTTCCTAAGGCCAGCAAAACTTCACTTGAAGTAATGGAAGCTTTGTTTGTCTCGGGGCTGCAGAATTTGCAGCCTCTAAATAGACTGGGGACAGTAGCCCAATGTATATCAACTTAATGGCCATCATTTTGGGGAGGGTTTCCCTCAAACTTACTGTACAAAGTTTTTCAGGTAGTTTTCACAGTAGACCTAGAGCATAGTAAAGAGTGAATTTAAATGTGCATATAAAACATCTTTTCAGACAACTGAAAGTTTAGCACCCAAGTCATTCTGTAATGTGAGTGTCTTTTTCCCCCAGGAAGACACCCCCTTTTTTTTTTTCTTTGCTCAAATGGAGCTAAATACAAAGAGTAGCAAACTTTAAAAAAAATACATACAGCACTAACTCTCATGTACTTCTATAAAATCAACAATGCACATCTTGCATTTGGGGCTTATGCTGCCAAGTAGAATCATACAAAATATAGTTTTAGACTACTAGTATACAGGATCCTTCAGTGGTTTAACTAAAAGACTGGCTGTCTTCTAAGCCAGCTCTCTGGGGTGTACAGCCATACAACACGCCTCAGGTTTAGTGCTGTTTCCCCTTTATTTAAGAGTTTGAGATCTGCAGTTGAAACCAGAATACGGACAATGCTTCAAGCCACAAAATGGCTTGTGATAGATATATCTGATTAATAGTAAATTTGGACGAGTAGGTCAGAGGCCGTGAAAGGAGTAAACGTGCTGGTTTAGCTCTCAGTCCTGTTGAGAGGGAGGGAGCATTAAATGTTTATTTGTTAGGCTAATCTACTCAGAGACCAGCAAGCACATTATCAGTACAATTAACACTACAGGCTTTACTGGCAACACTTCTGCTGCTTTAGTTGAAAATTTGCTGAAGTAATTCAATTCTGCTCTCAACACTCAATCCAGAGTTTGGACACTGGCATAATTACAACGGCCCTTCAAGTAGATTGATTAAGCAGTTATATATACATTTTATAGCTCAGAGGGGAAATTAAACCTTTCTTTGCTGCCTTATTCTGGAAGGAAAAAAATCATGCTTTTCCCCTCCCCTTAATATGAAGAAAATAGTTGAGTAAGAAAGAAAAGAAACTGATGGATAGTATAGATGGTAACAGGCTGAAAATGGTCAAAATGAAAAGCTAAGAAGAGGAAATGCAGAATGCTCTAGAGGTCAACTCAAAAGGTAGACAGTGTGCCATTTTCTAGGCTAGTTTCTGCCAGGCTACACAGACTGCATAAACCTAGTACAGAGTTACAGTTAGTCAGCTCAATAGTGGCTGACAGAGCTCAGGTATGCTTTAGGGGGAAGTGAACTGCTGTTGAGGGAGTTTCTAATAACTTACTGACCTCAGCTACCAGGGCCCATTCTTAATCTAATCTACAGTTACTTACTGCTCAATTTTTATTTTGTTTCTCTGTTTCTTTATGGCTCAATCCTGCAAATTCCTTACTCAGGCAAGTAGGCTCCTTAAAGACAGTGGGACTACTCTCTTGTGTTAGAACCTGCAAGACTGACGTAACAGTTATTTGTAGGTGTTTCACGCTAATCAAAGTCAAGAACTCCGCTAATGCAAAACAAATGTATCTAATAGTAACAACCTCAACTAATTCAACTGCATTTAGGTAGCTGTGACTGATTTTTCTAAAGTGGCAACATTAAAGCGTCAAACTAAGCACCAAAACCAATGCCATTTTTGAAGAGATGGCATTGAGTCTACATGCATGTACTGTTAAGATTATTTTATTTTACAATGGCAGGTTTACTAACAGTCCAGTTTCCCGTAGACTATTGGGGGGGAAAGGGGAAGAACACCTCATGAAACACAGGGCCAGATCTTGTGACAAGATGAACCGAAAGGGGTCAACCTCTTACTACAACTCCACAAGCAGCTACTCACAATACCAAAATATAAGTCCCACTATTTTTACATACAGCAGTTAGAAGGAAAAAAACACTCCATTTTGGTTTAACAAAAATAAAGCTTAAATGGCAGCAGCAGCCTCATTTGACAGCTTCTGTTGATATAGCATTTACACAGCTTTGAATGGCTGTTGCTTTGGTTACATCATGAAGTAACCAATTTAGTTCAGTATTTCCACAAGGACATTACAAAACAAATCCTTATTATGTGAGTGAATGTCAAGGCTGAAATACTAGGATCCAAGAGAGAAACTTCTCTTGGCGAAACTGTAAGCCACATTGGTAGGAAAGCTGTTCTTGCCTAAGTATTTAACAGTAAGAGTTTTACAGGAACAGCGTTACCATAGTCATACTGGATTGTGGCTAAATGACTTAAAATTATTCACATTGTGACTGTAGAAATCTTCTAAGTATCATTTGTTCCATTAAAATCAGGTCACGAGCAGCTGTAATGGAGGCTCAGGCTATTCTGCATGCCTGCGATGAACCTGTGTCATGGTCAATACGGTACAACATACAAGGTGCTTTCAGTGTTTTATCATTCCACAAAGTATTTTATATGATCGCTCTTGAAAATAGTTGCATATCATCCTCCAAAAATAAGGACCTCCAAGCAATTTTAGCAGCTCAGTAAAGGGACAGCCAATAAGCCACCTGATTCAGATTTTTGTTTCCTTGGGAGAATCCAAAAACATGCTACATAGAGCCACCAGCCTAGTTATGAATCAATTAACAAGCAGGTGGGCAGAAGCAATACAAAATAACTTCTCCACAGGTCAGGGTTCCATTTTTCCTCCTAGAAATTCTCTTGTTAGGTAATTCTACATAGAGACCATACAACAAAGCAGGTTTGCACTACAATACAAGTGACACAAGTCTGCGATTATAGGATGGTTAACCCATTTAATATTGGTTCCAGATCGTAGCCTGGAGGCTAAGCCTTTAGCTGCCATATTTACACTATAGACAGTTACCAAAAAGAAAAAAAAAGCCTCCAACTGGCTGCTAGAAACAGAGCTCTCTTCCTCTCTGATTCTTTATAGAGTTGCTTCTAGTTTTCAGTGTGACGTTCCTACAATGGCCCCTTGAACTGGTTTCCTGAAAGGTGTTGCCTGATGGATGGTTTGGAACTTGCTGCATCACCCAACTTTCGCCAGACAACCTGTGAGAAAAGGGGGAAAAGATTGCAGTTGATGAGCTACATTATTAGTCTAGAAGTCAAAATGGGCAGTTTCCAAACCAGAGTTGCAGTTCTACATCTGACCATTAGATGGCACTTATGCACCAAATTACAATTTAAAGGATTTGAAGTGTTCGTCTCTCTCTTGAAATTAGAACTATTATGCCATAGGTAATGATATAAAACTAATACATTAGGTTCAGAAGCTAAATTCAATGTTAGACCAAACACTGGCATTCTTAAAAAAGTGACATTTCCTTTCAATAGATATCATCCGAAAAAGATCCCATCCAGTTCAGATACTACTCCCTTTAAAGCAGTTTTTATGAATGGCTAACACAGAGAGGAGGACCAATGCGGAAAGTGGGGCTCTCACAAGAAAAGCAAGAGAGGAAGTGACAAGAATTAGCAACATTTCTGAGAAGGATGTTGCTGTAGATCTAAGAGCCACTTCCAGTTTATCTCTACAAATACCCAGCATCCAACACACAAGTTTGCGGAGGTGCCCTCCTGGAGTCGTAACATTCCATCTTCCCTTCTGCTAGAAGAAAGTGGCATTAATAAAACCCAAACAAACCCCACAAACCAAGAGCTCACTGTTATTCAATGCAGGGATTTACCTACAATCTTGGAGCCTTAAAGTGAAGCACTTCATGTTCTGCAGGGGATTAACTATAGCATTTGTATATTCAGGAATTAAAAAGTTTTTTTTAAACCTGTTTTTTTGACAGGGTGGGATTATGTAGGGGCAAATTTGGGGCTAGCTCTTTAAATTTGTTCATGCTTTGGGTGGGGAAAGGAAGAAAATCCACACTGAACAGTTTCTGGTCTTCCTGCTCAACAACATCTTTGTAAAAATGTCGTCACCAAAAAATACATTCATATTTTCCATAAATAAAGTCATATCACATTTCTGCACCGTTGTGCCACTCCAGTGGTTTTGAAACACACCGTCATCAACCTATTCAAAAAGTTTGCAGAGAGTTTCGCTTCCTCTGAAATTCTCATGCACCAAAAAGGCCTCACTGATATTCTGACCTGCAATATGGATTTCAAAGAGAATATCCACAGGAGTCCCTGCTCTGGGAAACACTGCACTGTCAAGCAGAAAATCCTCCAAAACACGTGACTCTCAGCTTGAGCAATGTTTTAACAGCAATACAAAGCTCACTTTTCATCCACAGTGTGTACCCAAGTCATTTTTCTTATTAGATCATTCTGCCTGGAATAAAAGGTAGCAGAGCAGCAGCAAGCAGCCACACCTTAGCCAGAGCAAAGTTCTGGCATAAATGCTCAGTTTACAATATGTGGCAACCTCCGTATACAATGTGGTTGCTAGGCCAAACATGTTAGCGGGTGCCAAAAATCATGTGTAATCACCCCTCATGGATTCAAACGAGAGGATTCTAATTCTGACATCAGATTACGGTCACTCCACTTCTATGACTTAAATACCCTAAAACATATAAATTAAGGCAAAAGGACCAACCTATGCTTTTAATCGACCTTATAATTCTCAGGGGCTTACAAACCAAGATCAGTACACAGGGCTGAAAATTGAAACCTCCTAGCCAGATAAAGACAGTTGCATAACTGTCCATCAGCCCTAATAGGATAAGCCACTCTCTACCAGGAAATGAGTGGGACAGGTCGTGTCCGTATCCTTTAAGACAGCTCAGCCCTAGGTTTCTTCTGTGCAAATGCATCAAATTAAGTGTTCAGGTATTTGACATTTGGCTCCTGCCTATACAGAATTTAGCTGAGCTTCGATTAAGTTTTCCTTATGACTGAATTTCTCTGTGGGTTTCAAACCACACACACACACACACACACACACACACACACACACACACACACACACACACACACACACACACACACACACACACACACACACACACACACACCAGATGCTACAAAACATTAGGACCAAAATAACACTATATAAAATACTACAAATAAAGACTTATTACATTGCACATTTCACGAACAATTGCTTTCTCCTTTTCACTCAGGTCTTCTTCATAGTTATCTTGCATTTGCCTGTCCAAATTTTCATGGACTTCAAGGACCTACAAACAAACAGATTGTCAAAGTATTATACTTCTCAAAGATCAATGACATCTTCTGCAAGAACACTAGCTGGGATTTAACACGATGTGGCTTGCCACATCCCCAATCCTATAAACTGCTGCTCCCACAAAGAGATGCATTCCCTTCAATGGGTGCAACACTCAACCCATGGACTATCAGGGACAGGAGGAGAGCCTTAGCACTTGTCTACACCCACTTCACCTATGTTGGTTTGAAACCGGTATAGTTAAAGCAGCGTGAATGCAGTTCTACCAGGTAAAGATGCTCATATCAGTATAGCTTAGTCCCGTGAATGTACATGAATAAACTGTACTGGTATAAGACTCTGTTATACCTACATCCATATGAAGGGTTGTACTGCTTTAACTATACCTGTAAACAAATCACACCTCTAACTAAAGAAGTTAAGGCCTTCCAATGTAAAGTCCTCAAGGCAGGAACTGTCTCCTCCTATGTGAATGTAATCAGTTTAATTCTCTCTCCTGTAACAGTTAGTTGGGCCGTGATACTTATGCAGTTACTCACACGTGTAAACGTTTACAGGACTGGGGGCCTTAGCCATTCATTTTCTCCTACTGTGCCAGTGGGTCTTTTATACAGCAACAAGAGAGAAAAAAGCATTTTCAAACAGGAAAATGTGATTGTAAAAGCACAAAAATTGGCAGGGGGCTCAGGGAGAAGTGGGTATCTGAAGTTACTTGTAACTCATTTTCTTGACTCACTGCCTCTCATCAAGTTGACAATGTCTTTTTAAAATCGCATTATTTTTATGTATAAAAAACTGATTTTAGATAATGCTTAGAGGTTGCTAAAAAGAGTTTTTCCTTTTCTCTGGTGTCCAGATAAGTAGGGTTCATGGTATTAAAGCCACCTGCCTTTATAGGTGGAGACACACAAAAATAGCACCAACATATTAAAAACCTTCTAAAACATTTTTTAAATAGCCTTTTCTGTCAAATCTGTTGCATGAATAAAAGCACAGCATGGTAGGACACTAAATAGTCATTTTACTGACATGTGTTTGGGATGACCTACATAACTCATTCATGGCTTTGTTACTCACGCATAATGTGGTCACCTCAGACTCCTGGAAATAAGATTTTTAAGCCACTCACCATGTTGCCTCTCTCTTGTGCTAAAGGAATACACATACAACACATACACCCTTACAGCAGGTATATTTGTGTGTGCATAAGTGTAAACATGCAAATGAACTACAGGATTAGATTCATTACAAGGATGGATTTCACTCCTGAAGCATCCAGCACTGACCACTGCTAGAAACAGGATACTAGCCTAGATTATTCATTGATTTGTTCAAGCACAGAAATCCTGCTGTACGCTAAATGTTTCAGTTATAAAACTAGGTCATTCTCTTAGGGCCCTTAACCTACTTCTTTTAAAAATGTACCAACCACTAGTTTAACCAATATATCTGGGACCAGTGGAATCTGTGCACAAACATTAACTTTACCTAGATTAACCTTTTTAATGGAGCATGTGAAAGACATTCCAGCCCGGACAAATACAATGTCTATTTTTCTATTAAAAAGGAATTGATTAATTATAGATCCAGCTGGACTCGCACTTTGAACAAGCTTGTTTGGAATCAGTACGCCTCCGACTCTCAGCTCTGAAAGCAACACAACCTGTGCAATCAAATCCCAGTGCAGATCACCAGAAATATCTTGCAAGAAGCAAACACTGGCTGTATCCACAGGGTAAATGTCCAGGGCAACTTTGGGGTAGATTAATTAAAACTTCCATATCTGATTCTATCAGTCAGCGATCTTTCAAATACATGAGTCTCAAAGGGAGAATATTTACTATATTTTCTATTACTTCAATTTAAATTTAAATTACATTCCCAAGTTCATGTGGTGTCAAGGGGATGTAGAGCTTATTTCTTTGTTTTCAATGGAAGTGGCTTTTAAATGCTGTTGGATAATAAGAGGCAGAAGTTGAGAGTTTTAACCTTTAAAACCCCAAATGGCTCCAGACCCATCTACCCAAGAAACTGTCTCCCTGACCCCATGCCACACTGAAGCGGGTGAGTGGTCTGGAATATTAGAGAAAGTCCTAGCAGAGCTGTATTGATGAACAGTGGGCAGGTAAGGAGGTCAAAGGTGCGTGTTAAATTCATTTATCACACGGTTCTGTAACATATAATATGGCACATGCATTTCACCTCAGTGAATGGAGCTACACTAATTTACACCAGCTGTGGATCTGACCCCAAAGAAACTTACAAATATATATGCACATAAACACCGGACTAAATCCTCAGCTGCTATAAATCAGTGCATGCTACCTAGAAATCTGACCCATGATGTTTGTATCTCTCTCTCTCTCTGTCACATGCACACACTTATATACAGGAATAATTTCATCCCCAGCTGAAATGCAGCTATAGTTTAGGGTGGAGCCTGGCAACTGTCCTCAAGGAATCCATTTTGAAGCACTTGAAGGAGAGGAAGCTGATCAGGAACAGTCAACATGAATTCACGCCGGGCAAGTCATGCCTGACCAACCTGATTGCCTTCTGTGATGAGATAACTGGCTCTGTGGATATGGGGAAAGCAGTGGCCGTGATATACCTTGACTTTAGCAAAGTCCAGTGCATCCATGCATCCAGGGTAGACTTTAGCCAAGCTTTTAATGCGGTCTCCCACAGTATTCTTGCCAGCAAGTTAAAGAAGTATTGATTGGATGAATGGACTATAAGGTGGAAAGAAAGCTGACTAGATCATCGGGCTCAATGGGTAGTGATCAACAGCTTGATGTCTAGTTGGCAGCTGGTATCAAGCAGAGTACCCCAGGGGTCGGTCCTGGGACCGGTTTTGTTCAACATCTTCATTAATGATCTAGATGATGGGATGGTTTGCACCCTTAGCAAATTCACGGATGACACTAAGCTGAGGGGGAGAGGTAGATATGCTGGAAGGTAGGAATAGGGTCCAGAGTGACCTAGACAAATTAGAGGATTAAGCCAAAAGAAATCTGATGAGGTTCAACGAAGATTCTATGAAAGACAAGTGCAGAGTCCTGCACTTAGGACAGAAGAATCCCATGCACTGCTACAGGCTGGAGACCGACTGGCTAAGCGGCAGTTCTGCAGAAAAGGACCTGGGGATTACATTGGACGAGAAGCTGGATATGAGTCAACAGTGTGCCTTTGTTGCCAAGAAGGCTAACGGCATTTTGGGCTGCATTAGTAGGAGCACTGCCAGCAGATCGAGGGAAGTGATTATTCCCCTCTATTCGGCACTGGTGAGGCCACATCTGGAGTACTGCATCCAGTTTTGGGGCCCCCACTACAGAAAGGATGTGGACAAATTGGAGAGTCCAGCAGAGGGCAACGAAAATTATTAGGGGGCTGGGGCACATGACTTATGAGGAGAGGCTGAGGGAACTGGGGTTATTTAGTCTGCAAAAGAGAAGAGTGAGGGGGGATTTGATAGCAGCCTTCAACTACCTGAAGTGGGGGTTCCAAATAGGGTGGAGCTCAGCTGTTCTCAGTGGTAGCAGATGACAGAACAAGGAGCAATGGTCTCAAGTTGCAGTGAGGGAGGTCTAGGTTGGATATTAGGAAACACTATTTCACTAGGAGGGTGGTGAAGCACTGGAATGGGTCACCTAGGGAGGTGGTGGAATTTCCATCCTTAGAGGTTTTTAAGGCCGGCTTAACAAAGCCCTCACTGAGATGATTTAGTTGGTGTTGGCCCTGCTTTGAGCAGACGGTTGGACTAGATGACCTCCTGAGGTCTCTTCCAGCCCTAATCTTCCATGAGTCTATGATCTGTCAACAGCACAGAACCATTTAGGTCAGGAAACAAAGAATGTCACCTTATCCAGAAACTACAGGAGAAATACACATAGGCAGAATTGGATTGTAGTGTGAGTGGTCATGTCTCCCTCTGTTGGGTGGTACCAGCAACTACACAGCCTGCTCAAATGTTAAAGGCCTTTTAGTTTTTTAGTGCTGGAGGCCCTGGTCCTGATCCCCACAGACAGCTATGTGATCTGTGTGTATGTAGCCAGGGTTCATTATACAATGATGTATATATAAGTAGGGGCATTGCCAGCAGATCGAGGGACATGATCGTTTCCCTCTATTCGACACTGGTGAGGCCTCATCTGTCCAGTTTTGTGCCCCACACTACAAGAAGGATGTGGAAAAATTGGAAAGAGTCCAGCGGAGGGCAACAAAAATGATTAGGGGACTGGAACACATGACTTACGAGGAGAGGCTGAGGGAATTGGGATTGTTTAGTCTGCGGAAGAGAAGAATGAGGGGGGATTTGATAGCTGCTTTCAACTACCTGAAAAGGGGTTCCAAAGAAGATGGATCTAGACTGTTCTCAGTGGTAGCAGATGACAAAACGAGGAGTAATGGTCTCAAGTTGCAGTGGGGGAGGTTTAGGTTGGATATTAGGAAAAACTTTTTCACTAGGAGGGTGGTGAAACACTGGAATGCGTTACCTAGGGAGGTGGTGGAATCTCCTTCCTTAGAAGTTTTTAAGGTCAGGCTTGACAAAGCCCTGGCTGGGATGATTTAGTTGGGGATTGGTCCTGCTTTGAGTAGGGGGTTGGACTAGATGACCTCCTGAGGTCCCTTCCAACCCTGATATTCTATGATTCTATGACATCGCAAGACTGGAATTTCTATGGATCTTAGATACTCAGGACAAGGGGAAACATGTACCACACCAGCCTACTACATGTCAACTGAATTTCTCCTTCTAGAGGCTGGCCCTAGTGACTTTACCACTTGCTACCAAGTCAAAAGTTCTCCTTTACCTCAAGTGGTAGGGTCCTAGTTTTGACCCCCAGGGACAAATTAGGTGTCTATATGTGTATGAAGCCACAGTTTGTTACATAATTACAAAAAATGCTCCCTACTCTTATGAGAACTGCCACAGGATTTTCAATGACCAAAAGTGTATAAGACAGTTGGCATGTATCTCATTCTGAAATGGCACCCAGTGCTTCCTAAAGCCACTTTGGGGCATTGGTTCAGTCAGGACTGAGGAACTCAAAAGGTAACCACCTTGGAGTATTGTGACTTTTCCTTGCAGGTCTCCCAACCAAAAGCTGGCCACACTTGACCTTGCTTAGCTGGTGTGTGACAAGCTAACTGCTTGAGGTGGCATGGCTGCTGGTCAGTAATAATCTGGCTGAATAGTTCTCTTCCATCTCTGATTACTATGATTCCATCATTAGAGAAAATGCCAGATGATGTTTCCACAGTTGTATGCAGGAACAATACAACATGTCGGTTGAATGCAGACCTACCTTCATAGCATGCACCACAGCCTCTGGTTTCTGACCCACAGGCACATATCCTGCCACAGGAGAGGAAGCAAGATCAGGAGTCATACGAGCTGGGCCCTGTTGAAACGATAAGTAAAAAACACACTTTTTAAGTATTTTAACTGAGTTCTTTAAATGAGAGGAAGAAAATACCTAGTAAGAACAAAACTGCACCAGTACTACCTCAAATCTAACTCTCCACCAGCCTCAGGCAAAGACAAAGGCTTTATCTGCACATAAAAGCTACATGATTTTAACTAAAAGCAGTTCTTAAACTGATTTCATTAAACCAGTGCAAACCCCTATGCGGACACACATCAGCTGACTCTTTTGTAGCTTAATTCATATAAGCCAAATGTCAACCAATTTAAGTGTTTCCCCACAGGGACTTGTACCAGTTTAGCTAAATCAGTTCAAGAAACAATTTTAGTTTAATTGGTGCAACTTCTGTGCATTAGACAAGGCCAAAAGAGTTCTCCCACCCTGCCATAGAGAAAACAATGTAAACATGACAACTTTCCGGCACCGCCTGGCTTTTACTAAGAAGCTAGAGAGTATCTGGCATGAAAATAATCGTGGCCATCTGTTTTTACTGGTTTGGGGCAACATTTTCAAATGGGCATCATGTACCCATCTTCAGCTACAAGAAGGATTGGAAGGTAACCTAAAGATAAACGGATGTCCAGACTCGATGTTGGTGGGGATTATTTCCAAAACATGCTCTCTAGTTCAACTGTGTTTAGGATTCCACTGGGAAAGATACAAAAATGGCTATTTTCATAAGAATTCAAGTATGCAAACAGCTTGATAAGCACTTTTGATATAGGCTTTCCTTTTCAAGGTCTCTCTCTTGAATAACACAAGATACAATATCCTTATTCAGCGAGATGCACTCCTCCTGTCCTTCCTATTTGTGCATTTGCACTGTAATACTCGGAGAAACCAACAATGAATCCATTGACAAACTCATATTGAGTCTTCGCATCCCATAGGAAACACAAAGAACGATTATCCTGTTGGATGGTGAAAATAAATTAGGATGACAGAGTGATGTGTAACCCCATCACAAGAATGCTTTGCCCATACAATGCATGTGGGTCTTCATTACCATCTTTTCTAAGGTTAAAAAAACAGTGTCTCGTCCCATAATCTTTTATACCAAGCAGAGGCCAGTGGGTTGTTTTCATTTCTCATGCATTTCAGCTGTGAGCCCCAGATTGCCATGTTTTACTTTTTCAAGTGTTTCGTTTTTATTTTTTAAAAATGTTCATATACAGCTGATAAAGGAACTGGATTTGGCCCAGTTTGTTGGGCTCCGGATAATAAGACAGGATGGCCAGGGATTCTTTCATGTCTAGACCACTGATCTGAATTTAACCAAGGTATTGACCTAAAACTGTCTTCCCCTGATGGTTGTTCTGAAGCCTTTGTGAAATGAGTTGGTGGCCCACACATCACTTTCTTTTGAACAGGTGAACTCATCGGAGAAACCAGCATTAGAATTAGCACCTTTGTGGGAAATCTCAAGGGAGAATTAATAGGTTACAAGAGCATGGAGATGAGGCTACCATTGCATTCTGCAACGGATCCCTCCAACGCAGGGTTGGAGCTCAGTGTGGGGATAAGGGAAAAATTCATTTCTCCCACTGGGTTGTGCATGTTGTATAGCTAAACAGAGAACTTTCATCTTCAAGGCTGTCAAGCCAACTCTTTTAACAATAAATGATAAAGGGGGGAAAATGTAAGTGACCGATCCACTTAAAACAGAGCTGCCAACAAAGAGTATTCAGTAGGGATCTTGGATGGAGATCTGCTAATTGCCCTTGGAAGCCTGCAGAATCAGTCTTCAATAAATGTCAAATGCATCAATATATGTATCATTCTCCCAACCTCTGACTTCAAAAGCACCCCTATTTTCTTTTTAATACAATCTAGATCTTAATCGCATGACAAGTAAAAGCAGAAGAATTGGGGCTCTGTGGCCACAAATCCCCACAAAGCTCCCCCTGGCTAGAACACAGTAAACACCCTGCAAGATATTAACATACAACCCGGCTGATCATTACAAGAAGAATCTTCATTATCACCCTGGAAATATAAACAAGGCTTTCTGACTACACTCCAGTAGACTAAAGGTCTCCCACAAGAGGCAGCAAAATAGTCACACCTTTCCACAATAGCATCTTTCTCTCTTCCTGCGTCAGGCATTGATGGTAATACTACCTTGAGCTATGACTGTAAACGCTCTTAAAACTAATATGGGAGACGAGCACGAGGGAAACATGAGCCATAAAGAACAGTGACAGGTTTCAGAGTAGCAGCCGTGTTAGTCTGTATCCGCAAAAAGAAAAGGAGTACTTGTGGCACCTTAGAGACTAACAAATTTATTAGTCTCTAAGGTGCCATAAGTACTCCTTTTCTTTTTTTTAAAGAACAGTGAGAAATGGTTTCCAAAACATCTGATCATGCCCAATGGCTTACCGCACTCACATGAAAAAAACCCCACTATTATTTTTTCTACAATACCCTCAGTTGCATTTGATTTAAAGACAAATTGTATATTTTGGATCATTTCAAAAATACATACACATTAAGCCGGATTCTCTGTTGGTGTCAATGGCAGTGGAGCTGTACCCATTTACACCAGCAGATAATTTGTCCTTAAAAATACAATGTTAAATGATGGAAATGTAACAAAGGAAAGGGGCCCGCTTCTGCCTAAACATAGCCTCACTCTGGGATGGCTTCCTTTCCAAGACAAATATGATCACTGATGCTCAGGTTAGGCTTGGTGTTAATTATTATTATTATTTGTATGGCAGTGTCGGTGGGGAAACCCCTTTACAAACGAAATCCTCAACCCAAAGAGCTCATAAACTAAGTGAAGAAGGTACAAATGTAGGAAAGAGGAAAGCAGGACACTAAAAGCAGCGTGAATGAGTAGCAAAGAGTTTCACAAAGCGAGTCTTCAGGATGGGTTTTGAGGAGGAGAAGATGTAAATATGGAGAGCTGGGATGGATGTGGTGTATTGAAAACGGCATTAAATATTACAAGTTATCAAGTGTAAGGGGTTTCCTTACACTTTCCCCTGGTCCTACTTTTAAGCTAGAGAAACATGTGATCTGCATCAGTCTGCAAAGAGCCAGACTAGAGCAAGGTGAGGTGACTTGTGCGTTGCTGCCTTCGGAAGCAGCCTGCTTTGCCTCTCTCTCTCTTTGGTTCTTGTGGTTAGGGTTCTGGATTTGATGAAATAAAGTAGTGTTATGTTGTAACACTCCAGAATAAGCGATTTATATGTTTGTATCTAACTTCTCTGTTTGTGTGCTGTGAACATAACGTTGAAAAGGGAGTTTCGGGCACCGGAGGCAGCACCAAAGAAGGCACAAAGGTGGGAGTGGAGGGAAAACACGAAAGGGGTGTCAGCTTGGCAGAGTGAGGTCATCAAGGAGAAAAGTGGGAGGAGACAAGAATAGAGAGGGGGATGGAGAGCTAGTTGTGTAAGTTCCTGAAGGTGAGGAGGAGCATGAATTTCATGGGGGGGGGGGGGGGGAGCCAGTGCAGGGCTGTGAAGAACAGCTAGATTTAGTCAGAGTGAAGACTTTTGGGAGGAAGAATGATGTGGTTAGGAATCTAACTTGGGACTCGGGACATCAGGGTTCAATTCCCCACCCTGCCACAGATTTCTGGTGTGATCTTGGGCAAGTCACTTAATCTCTCTGTGCCCTAGTTCCCCACCTGTTAAATGGGGATAATAGCACTGGCCTACCTTACAGGGGTGCTGTGAGAATAACACACATTTAAAGATAATGAGGTGCTCAGATACTATGGTACTGGGGGCCATAAAAGTACTTAGATAGAACCACAGTGGCTTTCTGGGCTGGAGTGAGTGCCAAGGAAGCCCAAGAAGACCCTGTAGTAATCAGGGTCAGAGGTGACCAGGGTCTTGGCAGAAGGAATGGCCAGATCTGGGGGATGTTGTAGAGGGAAAACTGGCAAGATTTACTGACAGCAACAATCTGGGGTTGGGGGGAGAAAGAAGTGGAAGGAGGCAGAGATAACCCCAAGATTGCAGCTCCGCTCTGCAGGAAGAATTGTGGAATTGCCAACAGCAGGAGAGCAGGGAAGGAGGGGCCAAGAAGGAAAGATGAGCAACTGCATGTCATCCAGCAGCAAGATGAGATATTGGGGAGAGGGAGAGAGTCGGAGATATGAGACTGGATGGAGGGCAAAAGGTCAGATGTTTGAAGGGCTGTTATAGCCTAAACCCTGCTATTTCTGCAGCTCCCATCTCGGCAGTAGTCTAAGCTCATACTGCTCTTGTTTCTCTCTTACGCCCCTTTCCTTTATTTCCTCCTTACCCTTTTATAGCCAGGGTTACACTACTGAAGCAGCCCATTGCCACCCAGCCACAAACAGGTTAATCTATTTATCATCTTAACAAGCAGACACGGTCTACACAGACGAAGAACGCTACATTCTGAGTTGTGAGGCTCGTATCAGTCTGAATTTCTTCTTCCTTGTTGGTTCTCTTGGATATGCACACTCTGCATTAGTCAGAGGTCTTGCTGACTTAGCCATTTGCTAGATTTTCATATCAGTCTGTAACCAAAGCTGGAGACATTCCCTACCCTCAGTCATGGGACCTGTGGGCTGTTTTCAGAGGTGAATAAAGAATAGTTCATAAAACAAATAGGATGTGACTATTTTTATATTTAAATTGATGAAAAATACACCCTTTCTGCTTCACCTCTCTACTGAGCACAGAACGAGTGTAAGAGACTAAGTCATTACTAGATGCTAAGCTTCTCATTCTCTTTGGTGCACGTCGGCTTTAATAGCATTACTCCTGATTTACATCAATATAAATGAGAGCAGAATCTGGCCATTAAGTTCTATGGTATAGTAGGCAAGTCCATGTGCCAATTTAGCAGAACAACAATTGCACATTTCTGTTGCATCAGTGGCTTCAGGTTGTTGCTTTTGTGAACACATTATATAATAGCCGTAGGGTCGCTTCTACCATTCCTTCCCAGAATCCAAGTGTAAACATCACTTGCAGTCTAGATTTTTTTATATACTTCCTGGCAGTCAAAAGGAACAGAAGAATTGTGATGAGCAACTTTTCCAACATTTCTCATTGGATTTGAAAAAGACAGGAGATCTCGTTCTTCTTAGCTCATTACTCTGAGTGTGAATGCTATATCCATTTAACAGCCCCTTCTCCCCTCCCCCCACTCAGGTCTACCTCAGTTCCAAGATGTCTAGTCCTGAACTGCCAGGAATTGTGCTACTGGCTCCTGAACAGATCAGCTAACTTTCAGAATCAGAATGAAAACTTTAAAAAGGGTTTTGCTTGACTGGACAGTCATGGTCCACAGAGATCCCAGGAGCTGAGAACTTTTTAGATGGTTAATAATGAAATGGAGCTTGTGGCCACATCTCAAAGCTTCTGAATTTCACATCTTTTTATTGCTTTCTATTACTGCAGATCATTGATTTAAAAAACAAGAAGAATTTTGCACTTAAACCCAGATTTAAAAAAGCCCAAATGGTCAAATAGCAGCTCAAACAGCAGTAAAACAAGGATAATTGTGATCACATGGGATGCTGTGAAGTGTTGATTGCCATGTGACTGATCAAAGAAAACTACAAGTGAAATAGGCAGGTATCCCCATACAACCCACATAAAACTCAAGTGGATAGATTTGTGTTTGTCATTGGTTTTGGTTGTGGCTTGGTTTAATTTGCTCTGTTTGGATTTATTTCTAGGTGTTTCTATGGCATCTGGGAGTTTCATGTACATTTGTGAATTTATCCTAGAAGGTAAAGAAATAATATTTACAGATTAGGAACTGAGGCACACAGAGATGCAGTGACTCGCCCAAGTTCACACAGGAATTCTGTGGCAGAGTCAGAAATTGAACCCCGAACGCTGGAGTCCAAGTCTAGTGCCTTGATGCAAATCAGTCTCCTCTGTTGTGCATGGTTCTTCTATTTTGCATGAGGAGAGGGATTAATAATCAGCTGGCTGCCTTTTTGTTGCATGCCCTATGTATGGTTAAAAAATCCTAGAGACTTGATAGGAATCAAAACCTGCAGGAAATATTTTTCCAACACTGCACCATCACACATTATACCACTTGTCCTTTTCGTCTTTCCCCCTTCTATGAGGTACATTAGCTATTATGGAAACAATCACTGGTATATGCGGAGCTTAGCTATATTCACAAGTGCAACATAAAGTCAGTTGATACAGCTGCTTATGAAATGCGAGTGTATGTGATGCTGATCATGACCACATGCCTGGTGTAAAAGTTACATATATAATTGAAAAAAGAAAAGGAGTACTTGTGGCACCTTAGAGACTAACCAATTTATTTGAGCATAAGCTTTTGTGAGCTACAGCTCACTTCATCGGATGCATCTAAGGTGCCACAAGTACTCCTTTTCTTTTTGCGAATACAGACTAACACGGCTGCTACTCTGAAACCTGTCATATATAATTGAAGACTCACTCAGTGAGACCTGATTTGTATACATGTGCAGTCACTCATTTTGCAAGTGCAAATGGATGTGCCTGCAAGTACTGCTGGAGCAATCAGGGAAGCCCACTAAAAAGTTGGCCCCAGAAACACAAACACCCCAGGAGATTGTGTTGTCTCAGCGCTAGCAACTAAATTAAATCTGGATTTACCACATTACGCAGCAATTAATGAAACTCTGCAAATGCATGCCATAAACACAAGGCACGACAAAGGGAAAATAACCCCAAAAACCACCACCACCACTTTCTTAGCTTCAGTTGATTCATTCAGAAATGGAAAGTGAAATTTCACAGTTCAACTTTAACACATCATCACCCCCCACCAAGTGGCAGCTCCAAGAGATCTCGCTGAAAATGTTCCTCTCCTTTCAGTCTTACCTACCTTGCTGGGGGGGGGGGGGGGGGGGGGGAAGGGACCCATTTTGGGAGCATACCAGACCAGGAGCTGTGCTAGATGCAGAAAAGCCACCTTGCTGAACTGAAAGCCCTGCTCAATGGGGCTCAGGCAGGATCCAAAATGAGGAGAGATGGGGGACCTATGTCCATTTATTTCTGTATTATTAGGCTGCTCACAAGATTTAGTCCTTACATTGATATACAAAAGGCCTAGAGACTGAGATTCCTTGAGGATCAGAAACAAGGTTGCTATATTTCAGAGTAGCAGCCATGTTAGTCTGTATCTGCAAAAAGAACAGGAGGACTTCGTGAGCTACAGCTCACTTCATCGGATGCATCACAAAAGCTTATGCTCAAATAAATTTTTTAGTCTCTAAAGGTGCCACAAGTCCTCCTGTTCTTTTTAAGGATGCTATAGTTGATCTCAAAAATTCTCTAGGTCCTTCAATATAAATATCATCGTTAGCATCTACTTGATGAATCTGTGGAAGCCCCATTCGGAGCTGGGACGCGCACATGCCTTTCTTTGCTATGCGAGCACAGAAGGGTTGAGCTTGAAACGAAGAGCCAGCGCAGTGTATATTCCGAGCACGACATGACTCTGAGCTGACATTTCCCCCTCCCTTCCAAGCCCCTTTCTCTCTTACTGTAGATAGTCATGCCCGTAGCACACTCCTGCCTCTGCTATGGAGTGCACATAAAGAGGACCAATTTGTCTCGTGGTAGCATCATCTGAAGACACCCAGATTAAGCATCTCTTAGGAGGGGAGATGGGTCAACAACCAAGTACAGGGGCTTTTTTTTTTACCTACTTTAGCCCATTTTTTTTTTGCCATCCTACTGTTCGATGCATCAGCCCCCGTCCCATTATCTCCTCTCCTTTCTCTGAGTAGAGCATCTTGGAATATGCCCGTTTATTTGGAATTGCTCTGAATAGTTATCTTCCCGGTTCGTCTAAACTTATGCTCAAATAAATGTGTTAGTCTATAAGGTGCCACAAATCCTCCTTTTCTTTTTAGTAACCGTACTGTTGCCAACCCTCCAGGATTGCCCTGGAGTCTCCCAGAATCGGCATCTATCTCCCGATGACTATTGAAAGCAATCCGGGAGATTTTAATAGGATATTTTAAGAAAAATGACATTACGTCATGTCCCAGAATAGCTTTAGTCAGAGCTGGCCACCCTAAGTAATGCTGGCATTTCATTAACATGTACCCACCATTCAGACAGATTGCAGGATTTAAAAAAAAAAAAAACAACAACTACAAAACCTGCATCTCCTGTACATTTAGATGGCCACACTTTCATACTAACCTAAGTCACGTTATGCTCCTTTCCAGCTGTGCAAAGCTGCATGCCTGCCACAGGATACAAACACGAGAACACGTATCCCACAGAGGGAAGTACGGAATGGAAAGTATGGAAAGAAAGTTTATGTCTTGAATAGAAGACTATTACTGTATGCTGCTAATCTCTTCACTGCTGTTACTGAAGGAAGTGAGCCACTGGTCCTTGGTATTAGCAAGTGAAAACAAGACCCATCTTCCATCTCAGATTCAGAGGGACTTTATTGCAGATGCTAATCTCCTTCGGCATTATTTAATTTGCCTCCCATTAATCATACTGAGCAGCTGGCCACGTAAATATTGAAATCCATGAATTAACCATTGGGCTCTGCCTGCCTCCTGGACAGACCCATCTGCACAGCTCAGACACCGACTAGTCAGACAAACCATATCTTCAGGGCAGAGTTTAGTGAAATCTACTTAAGCAACAAAAAGGGCGTATATATCCCGTTTGAGTAATAAAAAACAATTTAACTGCTTCATTGCCATACAGTCCTAAATATCCAGTCTATCCAATGGAAGGAGACCCCTCTCCTTGCAGCTATGTCCCACACTGCTCCCTGTCACACGTCTGAATTGGTGTGCCAAGGAGAAGGGAGCTCTTATAGGACCGCACATAGGAGGACGGTGAGGGAAAGCATGGACATCCTTTTGCAACTAGCTCTCCCATGCAACAGGAATGTTTGGAATTTTCCTACCTGAACAGCATTAATGTATCACAGAGTTCCACTCTCATGGAAAGCCACAATGCATTCTCCTCCTGGTTACAACAATGTAAACCCAAGTAACTCCACTGTGGTCTGGATTTAGACTGGTATAACAGACCTGAGTTCAATCTACACTGTCTAAAAAACATGACACTGCCATAGACTCTCACAGCACCAAAGAGGCATCGTGGTCTTTCAAAAAATCTTACAAACTGGTATTAGCATTCTAAATTCAGAGCTGTTTCAGTCAAACAACAACTAAGCGATATAGGTTGTGAAAAAAATTCTGAATACTATCGGCAGGAACATTATACCATTTTTCCATGGACAGCGTGTTAACATACTGTTAAGTGACTGGCTGAAGTGGAGACTGTCAACTTGACTACTTTGAAAAAGACTAATTTTTTAATTAAAAATAAACAAATCAAGCAATCTTAAAACAATACTTCCAGATTTAAAATAAAAAGAAGTTCCTTTAAAAAAGATTCAGGATTTTTCTGCTCTCCTTTTGATGTTTAGAAAGGTGTTTTGGCTGTGCCTGGCACCCATACCTCCAAAGGTGTTGTCAACTCTCATGAATTTTTGTCACACATGCATATTTGTTATTTTTCTTAAAGCCCCAGCTCCTGGAGTCAGGTGATTACAAGCTTTCATTTAAAATAAATAAAGCAGAGAAAAGGTGGAAAATGTGAAACACTAAATACTCAAAAAAACAGAAGCAAATAAAAATGTTATTTTTAAGTTTTCAATCAATCTCATGATTTGGAGGGGTGGGGGCTGATTTTGGAATGCTTGGGGATGGCAAATACTGCAGTAGATAGTCTCAGGGCCATCTCTCCTCAACTCTCCCCTTTCCTCTCTGCACGTACCACTGTATATTTCCGTTTTGGTTTTGCAGCTACTGGTAAACAGCCTCTTGAGAGACCTGGGGAAGACTGAATGCAAGAGTTCCCCCCGGAGCTGAAAATAAGCAATATCATCATACTAATACACAAGGCAGGAAGTGAACTATCTGCAAAGTGCTGTCAAAAAGCTCAAAGCCACAACAGATGGATTTCTCTCATCTCTTTCAGTTCTGAAAGGTTAATTATGACAACAGTAGATATAAAAGATGTCAGATGGAAATGTGATTTCCAAGTTGTTGGTAAAATTGAGCAAATTCTGTCTTGGGACAGCTCTTTTGGGACCCTGAGGGGAGACACAGCACCTGCTGTTCACAGACTTCAAAATAACTGTTGATAAAGGCCTACTACCTTTAAAATATATTAGCTTATCCTCAGTTGCTTGTAACACACACTCTGAAGTTTTAAAATAGCAGTCCCTGCACTGCAAATTCTGTCACTCTCCTGACAATCCTTTTACTTAATTTTCTCTCCTTCACCTGCTATTGTCGTGGCAGTGAAAAGGCTGCCTTGGTTTTCTCTCCATTCAATAGCATCATGGTGTTATCAACGTCATCAGCTGGAATGCACTTCCTTCTGTCATGCTCTTCGTTCATTGTTCCTCATGTATAAAAAGGTACTGGGGGTTCATTAGGCAAGTGCTGCCATAGAGCGGAGGCAATCAGTGGACCCAATGGGCTATTTCCCTGTCCTCAGATCCACTCAGAAGGCTCCCATTAAGTCAGCCGGTTATTGAATGCATGTATGGGAGGATCTTTAGTGGTATGATCCCCTTAAAATAGGATGTTATTTAACAGCTGACCTTGCAGAAATTCCCCTGCATCATTAAGAATTGAATAACACATCTAATTTGTGTATTTATATGCACACGCACACACACACACAGATTTACCCTCTTCCCATGCTAGCTGGGCAGCAGGTTGGTGTTGTTTGCGACAGAAAGGAGGAACAGAAAGGGGAACGAATCATTCTTTTGGGGATTGTGCCACTGCACACCAGCTCTAGGAACCATAAGGCACCGTTTTGGGACGTTGCACTGAAGATCTGTAGGATGCTTAAGACAATGTGACCTGATCTCTTTCCTTCAAATACCTCCGATGCTACAATACATATGAGAATCCAAGGCCATTTATCAACTGTTTTTACAACTGTAAGAAAGGTTAATTTTAAGGACACTGGATCAGAGACTGCTCATAGATATTAATGAATTTATATTACTACACATAACCAATTAAGTGACTAATGGAAATACCCAGGATTGTCTATAGCACCCATCACTGTGGTATTTAAGTGCGTGTACACACACACACACCCTTTTTGTAATAATAATGTGCCCGCCATATGGCAAAAGAAAATGCACTTTTCAGAAATATCTTTATAAGGAATGTGACATCTCTGGCTAGTACATGGTAGCAAAATCAAGGGAGATGAACCCCAGAGGCAAGGAAATTCCTCCCAGGCTCCTCTTCAGTTCAATCAGTGCAAATGTGATTTGTTACAAAATAATCATGCACTGAATAAAATTATACATTAATAAATATGCAATGTCTCATTTGGTCTTTGGAGCATCCAAAGCTACCAAGCGCGTTCCTCAGGTGGAGGATGGGGGAAATGTAAACATGTGAACCGCTCCGAATAATGAATAAGGAGCCGTGGACCTAAGGTTTGCATGGAGCTGGTAACTTCATCAGACAAAAACAAACTTACTACAGAAAGGAGCCATATCTGTGTGCAGCAGGCTTAAACAAGTGATCGACTTCATGCGAAGAATATGACAGACGTTGGTCAAAACTGTAAAGAAAGCCCATGTCCTGAGAAGTCTCTTGCTCAAGACCAGATCAATAATGAAAATCAGATTTTGGAATGTGGGAACAATGTACAAAGCTATTAAAACTGCCCAAGTAATTAATTGGAATCAGGGAGTATAAATTGAGAGGTTCAAACAAATTACACTATGTAGAGAAACAAATAAGATCATTGCCATTCCAGGATTGTGGATGGTAGACTGAAGCTGGCAATCCTAATCTCAAATGAGGCAGGGCAGGCACTGGCTGAGTGGGAATCAGGTGATGAAAGAATCATTAAAGCTTGGTTTCAGACAAGATTCTTCAAACTAACAGTCATACAGTGCTATGCACCAACCAACAAAAAAGCCAGATGAAGGGAAAAAATGCTTTTTATGATTTGTTACAGGATGTGTTAGCCAAGGTCCCAAAACATAATATCATAGTGACTAGAGATGGTTTTAAATGCAAAGGTTGGAAATAACAGTGATGGGTTAGATAAAGTTAAGACAGAGTCCGTCTGGGCAAAAATCACATCGGGGAAGACAACTACTAGAGCCTCCCCTGTGATAGTGCTTGGGGTGTGCTATAGACCGCCGGGATCTAATTTGGATATGGATAGAGCCCTCTTTAATGTTTTTAATGAAGTAAATACTAATGGAAACTGCGTGATCATGGGAGACTTTAACTTCCCAGATATAGACTGGAGGACAAGTGCTAGTAATAATAATAGGGCTCAGATTTTCCTAGATGCGATAGCTAATGGATTCCTTCATCAAGTAGTTGCTGAACCGACAAGAGGGGATGCCATTTTAGATTTGGTTTTGGTGAGTAGTGAGCACCTCATAGAAGAAGTGGTTGTGGGGACAACCTTGGTTCAAGTGATCAAGAGCTAATTCAGTTCAAACTGAACGGAAGGATAAACAAAAATAAAACTACGACTAGGGTTTTTGATTTCAAAAGGGCTGACTTTCAAAAATTAAGGAAATTAGTTAGGGAAGTGGATTGGACTGAAGAATTTATGGATCTAAAGGTGGAGGAGACCTGGGATTACTTCAAGTCAAAGCTGCAGAAGCTATCAGAAGCCTGCATCCCAAGAAAGGGGAAAAAATTCAAAGGCAGGAGTTGTAGACTAAGCTGGATGAGCAAGCACCTCAGAGAGGTGATTAAGAAAAAGCAGAAAGCATACAGGGAGTGGAAGATGGGAGGGATCTGCAAGGAAAACTACCTTATTGAGGTCAGAACATGTAGGGATAAAGTAGACAGGCTAAAAGTCAAGTAGAGTTGGACCTTGCAAAGGGAATTAAAACCAACAGTAAAAGGTTCTGTAGCTATAAATAAGAAGACAAAGAAAGAAGAAGTGGGACCACTAAACACTGAGGATGGAGTGGAGGTTAAGGATAATCTAGGCATGGCCCAATATCTGAACAAATACTTTGCCTCAGTCTTTAATGAGGCTAATGAGGATCTTAGACATAATGGTAGCATGACAAATGGGAATGAGGATATGGAGGTAGATATTACCATATCTGAGGTAGAAGCGAAACTCGAACTGCTTAATGGGGACTAAATCGGGGGACCCAGATAATCTTCATCCAAGAATATTAAAGGAATTGGCACATGAAATTGCAAGCCCATTAGCAAGAATTTTTAATGAATCTGTAAACTCTGGGGTTGTACCGTATGACTGGAGAATTTCTAACACAGTTCCTATTTTTAAGAAAGGAAAAAAAGTGATCCGGATAACTACAGGCCTGTTAGTTTGACATCTGTAGTATGCAAGGTCTTGTAAAAAAATTTGAAGGAGAAAGTAGTTAAGGACATTGAGGTCAATGGTAAATGGGACAAAATACAACATGGTTTTACAAAAGGTAGATCGTGCCAAACCAACCTGATCTCCTTCTTTGAGAAAGTAATAGATTTTTTAGACAAAGGAAACGCAGTGGATCTAATTTACCTAGATTTCAGTAAGGTGTTTGATACTGTGCCACATGGGGAATTATTAGTTAAACTGGAAAAGATGGGGATCAATATGAAAACTGAAAGGTGGATAAGGAATTGGTTAAAAGGGAGACTACAGCGGGTCATACTGAAAGGTGAACTATCAGGCTGGAGGGATGTTACCAGTGGAGTTCCTCAGGGATCGGTTTTGGGACCAATCTTATTTAATCTTTTTATTACTGACCTCGGCACAAAAAGTGGGAGTGTGCAAATAAAGTTTGCAGATGATACAAAGCTAGGACGTATTGCCAATTTAGAGAAGGACCAGGATATCATACAGGAGGATCTGGATGACCTTGTAAACTGGAGTAATAGTAATAGGATGAAATTTAATAGTGAGAAGTGTAAGGTGATGCATTTAGGGATTAATAACAAGATTTTTAGTTATAAGCTGGGGACGCATCAATTAGAAGTAACAGAGGAAGAGAAGGACCTTGGAGTATTGGTTGACCACAGGAGGACTATGAGCCGCCAATGTGATATGGCCGTGAAAAAAGCTAATGTGGTCTTGGGATGCATCAGGTGAGGTATTTCCAGTAGAGATAAGGAGGTGTTAGTACCGTTATACAAGACACTGGTGAGACCTCATCTGGAATACTGTGTGCAGTTCTGGTCTCCCATGTTTAAGAAGGATAAATTCAAACTGGAACAGGTACAGAGAAGGGCTACTAGATGATCCGAGGAATGGAAAACCTGACTTATGAAAGGAGACTCAAGGAGCTTGGCTTGTTTAGCCTAACCAAAAGAAGGCTGAGGGGAGATATGATTGCTCTCTATAAATATATCAGAGGGATAAATACCGGAGAGGGAGAGGAATTATTTAAGCTTAGTACCAATGTGGACACAAAAACAAGTGGATATAAACTGGCCATCAGGAAGTTTAGACTTGAAATTAGACGAAGGTTTCTAACCATCAGAGGAGTGAAGTTCTGGAACAGCCTTCCAAGGGAAGCAGTGTGGACAAAAGACCTATCTGGCTTCAAGATTAAACTCGATAAGTTTATGGAGGAAAAGGTATGATGGGATAACATGATTTTGGCAATTAATTGATCTTTAACTATTCTGGTAAATAGGCCCAATGGCCTGTGTTGGAATGTTAGATGGGGTGGGATCTGAGTTACTACAGAGAATTCTTTCCTGGGTATTTGGCTGGTGAATCTTGCCCACATGCTCAGGGTTCAGCTGATCGCCATATTTGGGGTCAGGAAGGAATTTTCCTCCAGGGCAGATTGGAAGAGGCCCTCGGAGTTTTTCACCTTCCTCTGCAGCATGGGGCATGGGTCACTTGCTGGAGGATTCTCTGCACCTTGAAGTCTTTAAACCATGATTTGAGGACTTCAATAGCTCAGACATAGGTAAGAGGTTTATTGCAGGAGTGGGTGAGTGAGATTCTGTGGCCTGCGTTGTGCAGGAGGTCAGACTAGATGATCATAATGGTCCCTTCTGACCTTAATATCTATGAATCTATGAAAGTTATGGGCAAGTGTGACAGGGGTTTTGACATCAATCAAAATAGTGAATGATCAATAGAAATTTGCAGTGTGAACAACCTAGTGTTAGGTGGAACAATATTTCCTCATAAAGAAATCCATGAAGTAACATGGAACTCCCCAGACAGTATTACCAAGAATCAGACAGACCACTTCTGCATTTCAAGAACCTTGCACAGCTCTTTGGCAGATGTACGTGCACAGGGGAGCAAATGTGGGCAGTGACCATGACTGTTGTATTGCTAACTTGAAGATCAAGTTAAAGAGGATGTCGAAGATTAAAAGAAGACCGTGCATAAACAGCACACAATTAAAACACCTAAAGACAAAAAGTGCTTTTCAGCTTGAACTGAAGAACAGGATCAGTGTTCTAACTGAATTAACCAAAGAGAACCAAGACATTGATACTCTGTGGGAAAACGTCAAAGGGTGCTATCTAGAAAATGCAAAGAGTTTAAATAACAACAAAATCTAAAAGGGAAGAATGGATTAGCAATGCTACTTGGGCAGCAGTGGAAAAGAGAAGTAGAAAGCAAAAACTCATGAATGCTAAGACATGTGAAGAGACAAGCAATTGGCAAGAAGAATACAGAGTTCTACATAGAGAGGTAAAAAGGAGGAGTGCTACAAGAGATAAAAGGGCATATACTGATAGAAAATGTCAAGAGGCTTAAGATGCTAGCCAAAGAGGTGACTTTACATCCTTATGTAAGACAATCAAACAGCTAACAGGCACTTTAGCACTACTACAGGTGCTATTAAAGGTGCAAATGGAAAGACCAGAAGAGGAAAAAGGGAAAGATTTGTGGTACATTTTTTAAATAGACCAAGCCCAAGTGACCTACTAGAAATACGTGATGAACATCTAGCACTAGAGCTTCATATTGATTAAGGAGATATTGCAATGGAAGAAGTTAAAAAAGCCATCAGTAAACTGAAAAATGGGAAAGCAGCTGGAGAAGATAACATAGCTGGAGAAATGGTTAAAGCAAGTGATGAAACAGCCCTCCAAAACCACAAGGAAAGTCTGGATAGAATACGGAACGACTAAAAGAACCCAACCCAGTGGAAGAAAGCCCTTATAGGAAAATTGCTAAAGAAGGGTGACCTTACAAACTGCAATAACTGTAGCGAAAGCACATGACTCTCAGTGCCTGTGAAAATCATGTACATCATCATCCTGGAACATATCAAGAAACAAATAGATCTACGACTTAGACAGGAACAAGCAGGTTTTAGACCACTGAGATCATGTGCAGACCATACTGGCATTATAGAACAAAGTGTGAGGTGGCAAGCACCACTTGTGATAAATTTTGTAGATTTCCAGAAGGCTTTTGACACTGTACCCAGAGATGGTCTTTAGAGAATTAGGGCATACTGTGGAATACCACCTAATAATTAGAATAATCAAGGATCTATAGGTTAATGCCAATGATAAAACACAATTGAATGACCTCATTTTCTCTGATGACATGTCCTGCTTAGTTCAACACATCACTTAATGGAAGAAAAGACATTGCTTTTGGCAGACACAGCAAAACAAGGTGGTTTGTCCATCAACAAAGGAAAGACAAAATATATGGCTATCAGTGTCCCAAAAATAACCATTAGAGTGGACAAAAACACTTCAAGTCATTCATTTTACCAATCTAAGGAGTGAGAGGTACAATGATGGTGATAAGTCGCTAGATGTCAAGCAATGAATATCAAAAGCAGCAAAAAACTGTTAACCTTGAAAAGATTTGGAAAAGTAGCATGACTGGCACTGGCAAAAGTATGAATGTTTAACATAGGCATCATGTCTGTCCTCCTTTATGGCCAAGAATCATGGAAATCTACAACAGAAATTGATAAGAAGATCAACTCATTCCCAAATAAATGCCTGCAAAAGATCTTCAGAGTCCATTGGAAAGGGTTTCTTGCAACATCAGAAATTCTAAAGCTTAGATTGCTCCCGCAGAGTTCATCACTAAAAAGGAGTGGTGTGTGGCCAAGATACGGGGGTTTGTGCCATCCTAGGGGAAGGTGGCTTCCCTGGCATATGTCAGGGTGGGCCATCAGGTGCAGCGGGTACCACAGTGGGCTGCTACAGCTGGATGGCAGCAGGGCCACCTACTTAACTACCCCAAATTATGTTACCCCCTGGGTCACTTCCTATCAGTCTGGAGCTCCTTAGTTTGGGACATGGTCAAGGGCCTAGCAGACTCTTCTCAGTCTCTCAGCGTCCAGTTCAGTTAATCAGCCTCTGGGTTTTCAACTCCCAAAGAGCGGGGAGAACCCAAGTCCTGTGCTAGTAAAGCTAGTTGCCACTCCCTACATAGCGTTGCTTCCTAGTGTCACATGCAGTTCATTCCACCTCCTCCTGAGCTACCAATGCCTTTTGAAAATGTTCCTCCACTAGAAATATGCCTTGCACCTATTGAGGGTGGGCCTCTATAGCCCAGTTGCTCTACTCCCTACCCTGGTTCAGCATGGGGCCTGTACACCACCTCACACAGTATCCTTCCAGGCATTGAAGTTAGGCTGACTGGTCTATAATTCCACGGGTCCTCTTAGTTCCCCTTTTTAAAGATAGGTACTATGTTTGCCCTTCTCCAGTCTTCTGGAACTTCACCTAACCTCCACGAGCTCTCAAAGATAATTGTTAATGGTTCTAAGATTCAACTAGCTTCAGCTAGTTTCTTAATTACCTTAGGATGAATTTCATCAGACCCTGCCACATTGAATATATCTAACTTATCTAAATATTCTCTAACCTGTTATCCTCCTATTTGGGCTTGCATTCCTTCCCCCTTGTGGTTAATATTACTTGTGTTGAGTATCTGGTCACCATTACCTTTTTCAGTAAAGACGGAAACAAAATAGCCATTGAACACCTCAGCTTTTTGATGTCCACAGTTATTAGCTCTCCTTCCCCACTAAGTAGAGGACCTACACTTTCCTTCATCTTTCTCTCGCTTTTTATGTATTTAAAGAACCTCTTCTTAATGCCTTTTACATCCCTTGCTAGGTGTAACTCTTTTTGTGCCTTAGCCTTTCTGATTTTGTCCCTACATGATTGTGCTATTCTTTTGTACTTCTCCTTAGCAATTTGTCCACGTTTCTACTTTTTTGTAGGATTCCTTTTTAATTTTCAGGTCATTAAAGAGCTCTTAATGGAGTCATATTTGCCTCTTACTAGTCTTCCTATTTTTCCTTCGCATTGGGGATAGTTTGTAGTTGTACCTTTAATATTGTCTCCTTGAGAAGCTGTTAGCTCTCCAAAAATCCTTTTTCCCTCCGATTTCTTCCTATGGGAATTTATCGGCCAGTTCTCTGAATTTGTTAAAATCTGCTTTTTTTAAGTCCATTGTCCTTATTTGGCTGCGCTCACTCCTTCCTTTCCTTAGAATTATGACAACTATCATTTCATGATCACTTTCATCCGAATTGCTTTCCACCTTCAGATTCAATACTAATTCTTTCCTGTTAGTCAGAATCAAGTGTAAAACAGCTGTCTCCCTGGTTACAGTCTCCATTTCCTGGAACAAAAAGTTGTCCACAATACATTCCAAGAACTTACTGGAAATTTTGTGTTTTGCCATATTACTTTTTCAACAGATGTCTGGGTAGGTAAAGTCCCCTATTACTACTACTGCAGAATATACATGTATACTTATATACATACACAGGTACACTAACACATTTTATTTCATTGCCAGATTCCTAAAAAAGCTCAAAATAATTACAGTGATTTAGGAATTTTATTCTAATTCTGAAAGAACCTCTACAAATTGATATAATTTCCTAATATTTTATACTTTCCCGGATTCAACACAATCAAAATTATAGAAGGGGGGTGTAATGGGTTATACCAGACCCCCTGAGGCCCCAGCTGGAGGCCTCGTGGTATTGCCACAGCCCACCCCAAAAAAGGGCAGTGGAGAGGGTCCTCTAAGCTGCCTAGAGTGTCTGTGTGGGACACAGCCAATCAGGGCCCAGAAGCCTAGTATAAGAAGAGCTGCAGGGCCAGCAGGAGTTCAGTTCCTTGCTGGAGCTGTAGGAGTGTGGATGGGGTGTGGCTTGCTGACGGAGCTACAGGACAGGACAGGACAGGACAGGACAGGACAGGACAGGACAGGACAGGACAGGACAGGACAGCCAGAAGTTGGGGAGAAAGAGCCTTGAGCTGGTTGCTGGGACTCCATTAGGACAAGGCCCTGAGGTAAGGATGAAGACGGTGTGGTGCTGTGGGAAAGTGGCCTAGACACTGAGGCACCCCAGAGGGGTAACTCAACTCTAGTGGCCCAGCTGGAGAGCTGTAGCCAGGAAGCCCAAGAGGGTGAAGACATTGTCTCCAGAGAGGGAGCCCTGAGGCACTGCTCTATCCCTGAGCAGGGACAATCTGAGAGAGAGTGTGCAGGCACACACACTCAGCCAAGGGGTGCTCATGAGAGGTGAGTGTATGCCACTACAGGGAGGTAAGTCCTTTTTATTACTGTGGCATTTGCTCTGAATAGCAAGATGATACCTCTGAGAAGGCTGTAAAATACATAGCAAACCCCAATAACTGGCCCCTCCAGTAAATTGGGGTCTGAGGTTGCTGGGGTGAAGACACCTGAATTTGTAGAAATGTGAGTCTAGACTGGTATTAAATTACCTCTTCTTTTCTTAGGTATTCATTTGTAAAAAGCAACATGAAAGAGGCCTGGATGCTTGAGTGCTATGTACTCATGCTACAGAGCTCTGAAGCAGTGTTCTCTTATCATTTAAAAGGTAAGGACGGCATCCAGAATCTTATATTCAAGGCTCAGAAACAGCCAATACATGCTCTGTAGGCCGTACCAGCACTTTTCTAAAATGACTCTCTTGTTCTCCAGGATCTCAGCTTTCATTTTAATAAAAAGCAGGCCTAGCTGTTATGGTTGCGAAGAAAACCTTAAAAAATGTGATCCAAATGTACCTGAAATAGAGATAAGTTTGCAAAGGCACAGAACAACAGATCTGAGGGATGTGAACTGCCCCATTCATCTCAGTGAGGTGTGAACTCAGATGCCCAGTGATTATAATTTCAATGTAATATTGTTAATTCTTTTGTCCCCAGGTAAGAAAGGAAAGGGAGGGTCACAATCTAGTCACAAAAATGAGTGAGGTCTCATCTTGGTGCCAGAGTGGTTGGCACCCTAGAGAGCACCACTTACTCTTCCCCTCCTTGCCCCACCCCCTGCAAGGATCCCAACGGCGCACAGAGACCATGCCCAGTCATTCTGAACAGCTGCACAATATGCTGAAAGTAGGCAGTGCTTCTTTGATGAGCAGAGCTTGGAAAAGCACCACCACTTCTCTCCTGCCCCCGGCTTACAATTAGAAGATGCACTTCCTAGTGTTGCCAACTCTGGCGTTTTTATTACCAGTATCAGGAAAACTGGTGTTTTTTCTTAAAACCCCAGCTGCTAGAGTCATGTGGATATGTGAGAATCTCCACTTTTTTTAAAAAAAAAAAATTATGTTTCTAGCCTTTTAGTTCTGAGGAAAAACTTGAAAACCTGACCCAAGTATGGGCTAAAGGTTCAAAGCCGTATATTGGGGGTTGATATTTATAACCATGGGTCTCTCTTGTAGTGGCATATCAGTGTTACAGGGCCTCTTCTCAATCTCCCCAAGAGACAACACCAAAAAGTAGCTTCTTGCTTCCACCAATTTAAATAGGATCCTTAAAGTTTTCCACTCTCCAATCCCAACAACACACTGGCACTTTGCTTGCTATAATTCGTCAGCTCAGCAGAGAGAGTCTACCCATGTTATGCATTACTTTCACAGATCAGGTTTTACTTACAGGAATAAGCCATTATGCTGTCCCATTACAAGAGCCATTTAGCATACTTCAAAATCTCTAGACTGAGATCCTTCTCTCTGCTCTGGCCCCTTTACTCTGGATAAAAGGGCTAGGGTGGTGTAAAGTTGCTCCTAGTACAGATACTGTGGAAGACAGGCATTGAGGACGGGTCTGGAGTGGAGCTTTGGGTGGGAGGGCTGTGTTGGGGTAGGGCCATAGCATGCAGTGCTGCAGAGATTCTGGGAAGTGCTGCATCCCCTAGGGGAGATGCAGGAGGCTGCTGTAACGTAGACAGGCCCACAGAGCTGTCTAAATTATGACAGTGCTGAGGACCAAAAGCCATTTTAGCTCCCCATCCCCTTAGGTTGTGAGTTCTGTGCAGCACCTCGCCCCTAGAGTTTATCTTTAGCTTTGGTACAAACACCTGACTCAGTGAAAGCTCATACACCAAAAACCTGCAAGTGAGATTTCACACCGTTAGAAACTGAACTGCTTAAATGCCATCTTCAGTAGCAAAAGTATAGCTAAGACTTGCTTTATGGTTATGCCTCTTCTGTCCTATCCCTAAGAGGCAAATGTTTGTTCAGCAGGGTATTAAAGGAACACAATGATTAAGCATGTTTGTACTATCAGTTTTTAAAAAAGAAAGATATGAGGAGTTACCACGTATGGGCAACTCAAATTACATCTCACAATCCTAATTCATTATTAGGTCAATTCTGGAGAAGACATCTGACTATAACAGATGAACTCTTGAGCAATCCCTTAACAAATGAAATAGCATTCCAAAAATTAGTGGGTGCTGTGGGACTGAAAGGAGGAGCCATGAAGATAACAGCATATTGTTTAGCTAACTCAAGACTTTTCACCTCCTTTGTCATTTTAGAGGAAGCAGAGCAGGCCCATCTTGTTACATAAACTTACTTGCTGTGCAGAAGAAGCACAGGGTAAAGAGAAAGCACCAAGAACTTGAGCACTACAGATCCTGACTACTAATTGTTAGAAACCTGGCAACATGTCTTTTGTCTTATCCAATGTCAGATTTTTTTGACACGGTCCATAAAAGCGTTTAAGAAAAGAAGCATCAGATTTATTTGGACCCCGCTTTCTTTTCAGATAGGCACTTAGTGACAGGTTTCTGAGTTATCTGGGAAACCTCAACTAGAAAAATCCTGAGCTCAACATTTCATTGGTTAAAATCAGTTTCCAGACTTTCCTCTGTCTCTGGAAATTTGCAACCTGTAAAATTGAATAAGTCTTGTGATAAAGGGCCCAATTTTATTCTGTTTCACACCACTGATTTCAGGATTTTTGGTTCTGAAGAGATGACCTATCAACCTGCCAGACATTTGCATTCATGGCCTGAGCTTAATCTCTCTCTCTCTCTCTCTCTCTCTCTCTCTCTCTCTCTCTCTCTCTCTCTCTCTCTCTCTCTCAGAAATTTAAGATTCTTGTCTGTATAAATACACCAGGTAGCTAAATGGCTCTTACATTTTGCATGGCATCCTGATACTGCGGCAGCGATGACAGCTGTGACTCAGAGTGGTACGGGGATAACCCTTTTCTTAGAGTCCTCAAATCCCCAGAGCTAGATTGCTGCAAAGACAAAGAGAAAATAGGACAATCTGTATTAACCAGAGGAAGGAAAAGAATGCTTATTCTGCTTAGAATTCTTTATTAGCTTTTCCTTGTGACCATTTCTATTCTGTGGCCTGTTCCCATAATAACTTTTCCCTGAAATCACGGTTAAAATTACCATGATAGTTAAAATGCTTTTCCTTTCCTCAATTCCTGGAAAAACATTGTCAAGTGGTTGGAGATTAAGCATTCACAGATAGACTGGGCAGATATTTTATTCATCTAAATTTCAGATCATAAAAAAAATCACATTAATATGCAGATGGGAAAATTATTCACATGAACTCCATACCTGCAAAATAAAAAAGTATTATTAAAAGAAAAGTAGCATGCACCAATCAGAATACACTAGAAACCATTTTCTAGCTCTCCTTTTAAGACTGCATTGGATATTCCAATTGGTAATTGGAGAGTAATAAGTTTTTAAATATTGACATTCTCATTTATGAAAGCTCTCGCATGTGAGTGACACCATCTCTTCTTTGGCTAAGAACTTCTTGCACACACAGAGTCTTGAATAAATATTCTACATGCCATACAAATAAATGTTATAAATCACACACATTCTCTGGAAAATAATACATGATCATTTTGTGATTATTGTGGGTATTATAATGGTACTGCATAATCCCCTTATGAGGGAGTCTCGGTCTAGTTCCCTACTTGGTGAATCTGAAATGAGATACTCTTAGAACCAGCAGAATTGTTTTTAAAAGATCCAGTATACCTGAGGATGAAATGAAGGATCTGGGATGAGAATTATATGATTTTATTAACATAAACTTGCCATTAACTTAATATATTTTAAGAGTATCATGCAATACATTGTCCTCCATTTTAAAGCTATAAAAGCATAACCTTTGAGATTTCTATGCTCCATTAAAACTTTTGACTTGCATTTGCTGCAAAAATGATATTTTCCACTTCAAAAGAACTAAAGAAAAACCATTGGTGCAATAAACTTTAATGGAATGTCTCATAAATCAGCTCAACTGTTCAGACAAAAAAAAAAAGCCACCCCAGTAACCCCAGGGGTTGACTATAGCCAAAACCTTGAGCACTCTTGTCACTGCAGCATTGGTGGTGGCTGTAATTCCACTGCTTGGTCCCATTTTACAGCAGAAAAGTTTGGTTCCCTTAGAGCGCAAACACCATTTTCCCATTATTGACAGCAGAGATTTTTTTCTTGCAGTGATCTGTTTGGGAACTCTGTTTCTGAGCTCTCCAATACTATATTCTTCTAAAAAGATCCAGTGTGATCTAATGAGTTCACAGCTACAGCCCGCTAACCCTATTCTTTTACAAGCTGTGCAGAGATGACTAGTCTTCATGGCAGTCATCCTAAAGAACTGGATATTACTGCCGCATAGTTTAACCTGCTAGAAGTGTTTTATCCCTTTGCAGTCAGTTGTCATAGAATTATTTGCACAAATTGCACATTGACACTTTCCTTGGAATTGTAAGATGGCATCAGAAGTGATCATTGTCTTGTTTCCCCAAATTTTGCATTTCACAAGTGAAGTGTCAAAGACAGCAATATTTTGAAACGTAGCTCACTCTTGCAGGTAACATGCACTTAGAACTGAGGGCAAGATTTACTTCACTGTATAAATGCCTGGGCTTTTTATGGGGGAAGTTTGGGGAGAAGGGTTGGATAGGTCCATGCAAATCTGATGACTAGACACCTTTGTTTAATGACAGTATCCCACAGGTCTACTGTGTAATCGTTTCTTGGCTGATTATATTGAAACAGAGGATTTGTCCTGGCTGGCTGTGCAAGCTACAACCTGCACCTCACCTATCACATATGAAAATGTGGCTCCAGCAGCCTCAATGCTGGACCCCAGCATTGTGTTATCTACCGTTGACCTCCATTTTGCCTTGACATTTCTGGCCATGGTGTACGGTCCCCTCCTGCAGCTGAGTCGAACGCACGCATATATGCACACACGTGAACAAAAAAGGCAAATAGTACAGCAAGGAATTTTAAAGTTCTTGCTATGTTCTAGAGTGATCATAGATGCATTGGCTTTTATCCATAATGCTCCACTCCAGAAGGACAATGCATGCCTTTCTGGGGATTAGAGTGCACGACCCAACAGATAATTCTGCTGCATTGGAAGATTACAAACTGCACTGATAACAACGTGCCACTTTCTGACACAGACATGGAAGGGACCGGATATGAATATGGATAGAGATGGGCAGTTTGCTGCTATTTATTTCTATCTTTCAGCATCTCGCTCTCCTGCCACAAGATGAGTTGTTCCCATGGAGAAGGGTCCTGGTACTTTGGACCGAGTGTTCATTTTCTCTAGCGCAAGTTGCACTGACAGCAAAGTCAAAATATCCCTGTGAATGAATCCCCCTTATCCCTGAGTGCCCCCTTAGGGCACCCAGCCACAATGCCAGGGTTAGTATCCCACTTCCCCTTTTGGGCCCCTAAGCACTCCACAAAAGGATCTCTTAGCTCAATAATACCTTTCCTTGAGGCTGGTTTATCAGAAACACGCAGTGCATGTATCTTTACAAAAGTCCCAAAACATGGTCCATGTATCACCCCTCAGTGCATATAGTAATTAAGATCCCACAACTTCTAGTTCATCAGCATAACACATACCATAAGCAGCATCTTCCACCACATCTGGGCTCTTCCTCAGTCCTCTCCTGTCCTTCTGCCAGGACAGCAACCCCAGACCTTCCAGCAGGGCAGGCAGACACTGTGCCCGGATCCCGGGAAGTGGCCGGCATGTCCCCCCGGCTCCTAGGCGGAGGGAAGGCCGGGGGGAACCATGGCCAATGGGAGCTGCAGGGGCAGCGTTGGAGACCCTGGCCATCCCTCCGGCTCCTAGGAGCCACCTGAGGTCAGCGCCGCCTGGAACCCACACCCTGAACCCGCTCCTACGCCCTAACCCCCTGCCCCAGCTCAGAACCCCCTCCCACATCCAAATTCTCTCCCGGATCCCTCACCCTCTCCCGCACCCCAACCCCCTGCCCCAGCCCTGAGCCACCTCCCACACTCATCCCCAACCTGGAGCCCCCTCCTGCACCCCAAACCCATCATCCCCAGTCCCACTCCAGAGTTTGCACCCCCAGGTCGGAGCCCTCACCCCCCTGCACCTCAGGCCAGAGCCCCATCCCGCATCCTTAACCCCTCATTTTTGACCCCGCCCCAGAGCCTGCACCCCCAAGTCCATGCTTGGAGCCTGTACCCTCTCACACACCCCAATACCCGCCCCATCCTGGAGCCACCTCCCACATTCCGAACCCCTTGGCCCCAACCCCCATCCCCTCCTGCACCCCAAACCCCTCATCCCTGGCCCCACCCCAGAGCTCGCACCCCCAGCCAGAGCCCTCACCCCCTTCTGCACCACAAACCCCCTGCCCCAGCCCGGTGAAACTGAGTGAGTGTGGGGGAGAGCGAATGACAGGGGGAGCGGGGATGGAGTGAGCAGGAGGGGGGCCTTAGGAGGGGCAAGGGTGTTCGATTTTCTGCAATTAGAAAGTTGGCAACCCTACTTGGAAGCCAGCAGGCTACCCACTCTGCTGATCTCTTGCCTTCAGCCCTCTGGCTCCCACTCTGCAGCATGGAGACGTCAGCAGGAAAGCCCCTCCTCTGCTCCCGTTTAGCCCTCTCTGGTCCGTGGCACTCCACCTTGGGAGTTAGTAGATAACACCCTTCCCTGCTCGGGAGTTAGTAGATAACGCCCTTCCCTGCTCTTCTGCCTTCAGTCCTCTGACCCAAGCTCTCTCCACCTTGGGGAGATCAAACAGCAAACCCCTCTTGCTGCTCTCCTGCCTTCCAATTCTCCCTGATCCCTTATGGTCCTGGGTGCTGTCTCATCCCCTTTATTGGCCAAATAGGGGACACCTGTTCTGGTGCAGGAGAGCTGGGCATGCTTCACTTAAAGATGCCAGCTGCCCTGTGACAATCCGTCTTGCCAAACAATTTAAGGCAACCACGCCTTTGCCTGGTCTACACACAAGGTTGCACTGGTTTAGCTAAAGATGTGATTTTTACACTGATTAAAGAGATTGGTACAAGCCCCAGCATGGCCACTATTCTAGTTTCAACCTGGTTTATAGCAGTTTAGTTTGTGCTGGTAAATTTACAGGCACAAATTAAACCAATAAAACTGAGGCGCCACACAGGGGTTTACATTTGTTTAACTAAATCAGTTTTAAAACCAATTTTAGTTGAACTGGTGCAACTTCTGTGTTTAGACAAGGCTTCTGGTTGTTTCAGTGGTTGCTGTTCATGAGTCTGATCCAATGCCCTGGAGATCAATGTAAAGATGCCCGCTGAATTCAGTCAACACTGAATCAGGCCTTTAGATAAAGAAAAATGTTACAAACCATTGAGAGAACCTTTGACCGCCTGTCAGCATCGGAAGTGTCCAATATGAAAATAAATGTGTTTAGGAAGCAGTGAATGGGTGTTCATGCTCCTTGTTGCTCCATTGTTCTCTCTCTGAGTCTCATAGTTTTGGAGGAATCCATTTCTATACTAGTGGCCAATCCAGCTCCCACTGAAATCAATGCAAATGTAAAGTCTGCAGTAGGGATTGAACCACAAACCTCTGGCTCTAAAGCAGAACCCTGTGCTGCCTAAGCAAATTCTCCCTTCACAGGATACAAACATCTCTTTGAAGTCAAGAAACTTAACCACCTCAGTAATGGTCTTTCCAGGTCAGGGGTAAGGCACATTAGTGGGGTAGAGTAGAAAATCTTGACCTGTTTGGGCTACACTTTCAGTGCTGTTGCTTCCAGTCCCTCTCATGAGCACTAAACAGTTTTAGTTTCCTTCTACAATTTTCTTTCAAAATGTAACTTGCTCTATGAAAACTGGTTTCCTCCAACAGCCCATAAAGCACATCTCAGCACCATTATTTATATGACAGAAAAAATCCATGTTTTTCCTGGCTGCAGAAGAAAAGCGTTCCAATTAAACTGGTGCAATTACCTCACAGACATTCATAAACATTTACACATTCATCAGACTTTGCTATCAAGGTCTAAAGCTAACCAAGGAAAAATGTGAATCCCTCATTAACAGGCAATATGACTAATGATGCATCAAAATGAGAAACTATTACACCATTTAAACCTAAATTAAAAATCCTGGTATTTGCATTGTTAGTTCACTCACAAAATGAAATCCCTTATTCCCTTGCCCAATTTTCATTACTGAGATGGAAGTGACTCCTAAATTACTTTTCTCATCAGAATGGCATTTAAAAGCACAATTGCTGATCACCTCTGTTCTCCATCACTGTTTGGAGATGATCTTAGTTACCAGGCAGCAGGTCTTCAGTAAATCACTGTTCAGTAAAGTAATTTTACAAGTCTTGTGAAAGAAAATCCTTCATACGATGAAAAGCTTCACACCACTGAACTTAGTTAGGAGTCAGTCCTGCTTCTAATGGGAGCAGGAGCAAGTCTTTAAAGAACAAGATGCATCCCAAAGCACACACTGATCTAAGGGCCTGATTCTGCTTTCCTTTTTTGTATGCAGTACTTCCCATTGGCTTTCTGGGTACACAAAGAAAGCAGGATCAGGCACATAATATCACTTAAGTGCAAGGTCTCACTTAGCTCCAATTCAACTCCCATTGTAGTCAAACAGAGTGTCCATCAATTACTCAGTGTGGAACTCTGTCCCCCTTCTAGTGGCTGAGCAACATACAGTCATTGATGAGCCTGGTACAGGTTTACCTAACAGAACAGTGGCTCCATGTCTAGTTGGCAGCCGGTATCAAGTGGAGTGCCCCAAGGGTCAGTCCTGGGGCCGGTTTTGTTCAATATCTTCATAAATGATCTGGAGGATGGTGTGGATTGCACCCTCCGCAAGTTTGCAGACGACACTAAACTGGGAGGAGAGGTAGAAACGCTGGAGGATAGGGATAGGATACAGAGGGACCTAGACAAATTGGAGGATTGGGCCAAAAGAAATCTGATGAGGTTCAACAAGGACAAGTGCAGAGTCCTGCACTTAGGACGGAAGAATCCCATGCACCGCTACAGACTAGGGACCGAATGGCTAGGCAGCAGTTCTGCAGAAAAGGACCTAGGGGTTACAGTGGACGAGAAGCTGGATATGAGTCAACAGTGTGCCCTTGTTGCCAAGAAGGCCAATGGCATTTTGGGCTGTATAAGTAGGGGCATTGCCAGCAGATCGAGGGATGTGATCGGTCCCCTCTATTCGACATTGGTGAGGCCTCATCTGGGAGTACTGTGTCCAGTTTTGGGCCCCACACTACAAGAAGGATGTGGAAAAATTGGAAAGAGTCCAGCGGAGGGCAACAAAAATGATTAGGGGACTAGAACACATGACTTCTGAGGAGAGGCTGAGGGAACTGGGGATGTTTAGTCTGCGGAAGAGAAGAATGAGGGGGGATTTGATAGCTGCTTTCAACTACCTGAAAGGGGGTTCCAAAGAGGATGGATCTAGTCTGTTCTCAGTAGTAGCAGATGACAGAACAAGGAGTAATGGTCTCAAGTTGCAGTGGGGGAGATTTAGGTTGGATATTAGGAAAAACTTTTTCACTAGGAGGGTGGTGAAACACTGGAATGCATTACCTAGGGAGGTGGTGGAATCTCCTTCCTTAGAAGTTTTTAAGGTCAGGCTTGACAAAGCCCTGGCTGGGATGATTTAACTGGGGATCGGTCCTGCTTTGAACAGGGGGTTGGACTAAATGATCTTCTGAGGTCCCTTCCAACCCTGATATTCTATGATTCTATGAACAGTCTTTCAACTCAGGCAGTAGAGGTTGGTGTTTTAGAACCAGAGGTCCTGAGTTCAATCTGCACTGCCGCCAACCGACTCATAGGCATCATGTTACATTTGCACCCATTTCAATAGATTTCTCCAAAACTATGAGACTCAGATAGAGAAAAATGGAGCATACACACCAAACCACTGCTTCCTAAACACATTTACTTTCATGTCAGACACTTCCATCATTGACAGCCCATCAAAGGTTCCCCCAGTGCAGTCACTGTATGCATCCAATGAAGTGAGCTGTAGCTCACGAAAGCTTATGCTCAAATAAATTTGTTAGTCTCTAAGGTGCCACAAGTACTCCTTTTCTTTTAACAAATAGGACCTAATTCCTATACACTAGGATATAATAAAATGGACCATTCCTATATTAAAGTTAAACAGAGAAAGACCCACATTTCCTTGACAGCCACCCAGATCTTCCTCAGCATTTATGTATAAGATTAGTAAAGCTAGGGAACTATTTAAATTAGAATTATGTTCTAAAATAACCCAGGCATATTAGAAAATGACATTTTCAGCTTCCAATAATCAATGAATTAGCATTTGGAACCGAGCTTATACAAGTGCTCATTAATTGAAAATACTATTCTCTCCTTTGTCATCAGCTGAAATAGCCTAAGATCTCTACAGGAGGGGAAAAAAAGTAAATTCTCCATTTGTGTCCGCATGCTACTGAAGTATTAGAACCTTTTCCCTAGGTTGTTCTGTCAGATTGTCTGTGTTTGTTTGTTTACCTCTTGGGTAATTTTTTTTCCTTTTTACCTTCCCACAGTCTGTCAAAGCTGACATTTGCTAGTCCCATTTGCATGGAAAACAGAAAGAAGCATCACTCTTGTGAAGCCCAGTGCTGTTGAAGAGCATCTTCTAATGATAACTTGCGTGTCTGGAGTTTTTATTTACTGTCAGTGGAGTCCATTCAGGAGGGGATTGGGAAGCACTGAGTGGACAACTGCAGACAATGTTACAGACTCTGGAAATCCCAGGGGGTCATAATTTTTAGACACTGCACTATAAGCTTCATCTTTCAACCATTTTAAACTTCTTGATGCTGAGTTAGAGAGACAGCTGATTGTGTGTTATACTGGTGGGCTCAGCTCCTTGCCTGGCAAGGTGAGCCATTACATCAGGAGGTTTTTTCCCCCCCTCCATATGAAAAGGACTTTCCTATGGCAACCTGACAGACATAGGCTCTGATTATGCTTTCATTTATCCCCCTCTTTCCCCCCCCCCCCATGTAAATCAGGAGTAACTCCATAAAGCCAATAGCCTTGGAATGGTGTAAAATGCGTATAAAATCAGAACTTGGCCTTTAGTCCACTAACATTCATTTTAAACCGAACAGCAGAGCTTTTACATTGGAAAATGATATTCAGACTGTTGTAAGTTCTGAGCAGAAGCATTATGAAAGGTGAACGGGAAATGTTACACACACACAAAGTATATTGAAGATCCAGAACCACAAACCAATTAGGCACAGAGCATGATATTTTAAAACAGAATAGCTGAGATTCATTTACTTTTGACTTACCTGCTAAGCCTCGCATTCAAGGCTCTGAGTTTTCCTTGCAAGAATAGAAGAGGCCACTAAAACACACATTTTCTTGAAGTGTTACTGGCATTGGTGGTGTCATCTATTCTTTCAGGAGAAATGCAGATTCCTGAACTTGGAGGGTAGCCAAGATTTTTGATCACTTTTAAATGATACCCACAGGTCATAATATCATAACTGTATTACACCTGTCATGTAACAGAGCTTTAGAGGAAATTATATCTTAGCATGCAGTAAAACTAAATGGAAAGGATCCTTAGATCTGCTATAAACTCAATAGTTGCAATATACTATATTTTTGTCAACAGCATTGTAAAAGATTTTCCTCTAAAGTGTGTACATGTCACACCAACATCCTAACCTCTAGAGAGATGGACAATTTCCATTTTTAGTGTCTGCTCCACTCTCCCACCAGCTCAGGGTTTGATTTTTGTCTAATTTAAATATTTAAGGTGAAATTCACCCCATCCAGTGAGGCAGGAAAAGACATCTGGACCATTTGAATGATTAAGGGACTTTATTGCTTTATGAGAGCCCTGGCCCTGGCCCTCTCCATAGGGGCTAATTCCACTCTGATTATTTTGGCTTCACGCTAAAGGTCTAGAACACCACATAGGCTTCAAAAAAAGAACAGGAGTACTTGTGGCACCTTGGAGACTAACAAATTTATTAGAGCATAAGCTTTCGTGGGCTATAGCCCACTTCATCGGATGCACAGAATGGAACATAGAGTAAGAAGATATATATGTGTATAGATATGAACTGAATGAGCCCCTGATGGCATGGCTAATCTGATTAGGTTCTATGATGGTGTCACTTGAATAAATATGTGGACAGAGTTGGTATCGGGCTTTGTTGCAAGGATAGGTTCTTGGGCTAGTGTTTTTATTGTGAGGTGTGTGGTTGCTGGAGAGTATTTGCTTCAGGTTGGGGGGCTGTCTGTAAGCGAGGACTGGTCTGTCTCCCAAGATCTGTGAGAGTGAGGGATCGTTTTTCAGGATAGGTTCTAACTCTTTGAGGATGTGCTGGAGAGGTTTTAGTTGGGGGCTGAAGGTGACAGCTAGTGGTGTTCTGTTATTTTCTTTGTTGGGCCTGTCCCAATGCCAACTCTGTCCACATATTTATTCAAGTGACACCATCATAGGACCTAATCACATTAGCCATGCCATCAGGGGCTCATTCACCTGCACATCTACCAATGTGATATATGCCATCATGTGCCAGCAGTGCCCTTCTGCCATGTACATTGGCCAAACCAGACAGTCTCTATGCAAAAGAATAAATGGACACAAATCTGACATCAGGAATCATAACATTCAAAAACCTGTAGGAGAACACTTCAACCTCTCTGGCCACTCAGTAAAAGATTTAAGGGTGGCAATTTTGCAACAGAAAAGCTTCAAAAACAGACTCCAACGAGAAACTGCTGAGCTTGAATTAATATGCAAACTAGATATCATTAACTTGGGTTTGAATAGAGACTGGGAGTGGCTGGGTCATTACACATATTGAATCTATTTCCCTATGTTAAGTATCCTCACACCTTCTTGTCAACTGTCTAAATGGGCCAACTTGAGTATCACTACAAAAGTTTTTTTCTCCTGCTGATAATAACTCATCTTAATTAATTAGCCTCTTATAGTTTGTATGGCAACTTCCACCTTCTCTGTATGTGTAGGTGTGTGTATGTGTATATATGTTCTTACTGTATGTTCCATTCTATGCATCCGATGAAGTGGGCTGTAGCCCACGAAAGCTTATGCTCTAATAAATTTGTTAGTCTCTAAGATGCCACAAGTACTCCTGTTCTTTTTGCGGATACAGACTAACATGGCTGCTACTCTGAAACGTAGGCTTCAGGCAGGAGACATGTGGAAAGTTAGCAGTTTGAGTGCTGGAATCCTGATTGGCTGTGTATATGGAAGCACTCTGATTTCATTTGTGGAGGAAATAGGGGAGGTGGGGGTAAATCAGAAGCTGATTAGCTCAGGCTCTTGTGCAGGTAGGTAACAGAGGCAGCTGTGGGGAGTGGGGAGGTTGGGTTGTAGCGCTGGGTGGGAACTAGCATATAGAGGTTGGTGGAATTGGGGCCAGAGTTCAGTGAGTGAGTGAGTGAGTGAGTGTGTGAATGATGGATAGAATTAGGGTTAGGCAGAAAAGACAGTGAAAGAACATGTCTATGTTGTAGTGCAAAGGCCCTGAAACTTGGGAGGAGGTAGGAACGAGCTCATATATGGGGACACAGGTTAGGAAGCAGATTAGACAAGTGAGGCTGGTGAAGAACTGGGCAGCCAGGGGCTGAGTTCCTTCAAATTTGACAGCTGAAAGGAGGGTGGGAGATATCAGAAGCTGGAAACACATGTCATCTGCAGTGTCTCGGTGCAATTTACTGAGGAAGGCCTGTAGACTATTGTAAGGGTTAATTTAGGGAGGGGGCAATGTGTTTATGGACAGTACTACAATACATTATCTAAGACACCTTCCTGTTGCTGTGGTGTATATACTTTACCAGCTACGGGCAGCAATTCACTGCACCATAATTGTTCTAGTAATTGAAATTGCCTCAATTTTGACACTCAACAATCAGTTGTTTGCATCTGGGTAATTAAATGGAAGATTTAGTTTGAAAGCTTTTGCTATTATTCCAGACGCATACTGGTCCAGAAGCCATTTAGCTGTGAGCCCCTCGCACTGGCAAATGGCTTTGATTTGAATAGTAATTTTTGATAGTGCAGTCTGAGTTTTGACAGACTTACCCATATCTTTATCACCAGTGCAGAGCAGAAAAGTTAGAAATAATTAGGAGTGCATTTAATACATTCAGATGATTAAAAATGGAAATTGCCAACTGGAAATTGCCAACATAAGCCTCTGAAAGAAAGATCCACCAGAGCACCAAACAGCCACCACCAATACTCAGAGGCAGTCCCACAGATCCAAAAAACTCACAGCTTAAAAATGTATTAGATCTTGCTACCTTAATGAAATTTCTTGGCAAGCTGTTGCGGTCAGTCAGCTAGAAGGGAACAAAAGAATATTATACAACTTAAATCTTAATTAAAATAAAAAAGAAAAGACACTTTATTGTCATGGTAAACTTTAATCTTTATTACAGATTACTAAAATAGGACCTTTTTAACATTCAGGCTTTGACAAGATAATATTTGAGCTCAAAGGCCTTTACAAACATTGATAAATTAAAACTCACAGAACCCCTTATCAGACAAATAAGCATAAATAGCCTAATATCCCTATTTTAAAGATGGGGAACCTTGGACAAAATTGGCAAAATTTGTATACCCTTACTTATACTGAATAATACCTTACCTCACAAGAACACCTCTTGAATTCAATAGCCATACCTGTGCTATAATATTCAGCATGATTAATCTCAGCATTACATCATTGACTTCAGTCAAGTTACTTCTGATTTACACTGATGTAAGTAAAATCAGAAAAAAAAGGCCTTAAATGACTTGTCCAGGATCCCACAGCAAGTCAGTGGAAGGGCGGGGGACAGAACCAAGAATTTCTGCCTCCTGGCCATGTTCTCATATCACTAGGCCTGACCACAAGAACGAGGGGTGACATTCTGTGCTGCGCCTCTTAAAAGGAGTGTGATTTAGGTGGCGTTAAGCCACCTTTGCACCCTCTTGATCCTGGGCTGCTTTGCAGCCCCTAGAGCAACATAGACCATCTAAACAACCTATCCCCAGATGCCTATGGACTGCAGCACTACCCAGAATCCCTGCAGCATTAAGTGCAGTGACCCCACTCCCAACATGCCCTTCCCACCTCCAGCTCTGCCCTTCCCTGCACGCCCTCTGTGCCAGCGCTTGTGAGGAGGTGCTCAGAAGACAGTCTTATGGCTGTTTTCCATATTATCTGAACCAGAAGAATTCTCCACCTGTTCAATACAGAGCTTTTATGGGTCCTCAACACCATCCCAGACCTTTTACACAGCATTAAGGGCGTGGAGGGAGATGAGACTCTTCCCTATGAATACAGTTTTGACTAGAATACACTTAATTTGATGATTGAGACAGAAGCTTTACATACAAGTTGTCAACTAGCTTCACATGAGGAACATACATAATACGGGTAAGATCTTCAAAGCTGACTAGAGTATTTAGCCATCCAACTCCCACTGAAATTGATCTCTCACTCTCTCTCTCACACACACACACACACGTACGTACGTACGGCCAGAGCTGATGGCCAGGGTTGTCAACAGGGTAATGCTCTCAAATCCGGATTAACAGAGTCACAGAGTTTAAGGTCAGAAGAAACCACCAGATCATCTAGTCTGACCTCCTGTACATCACAGACCACTAATACCACACAGCACCTGCACACTAACCCCAACAATCAAAATTAGTCTAAAGTATTACAGCCCACATGAGATTAAATTACAGTGTGCTGCCGGCAGTGAACAGACGGGACTGAGGTGCACCAGTGCCCAAGGAATGGATTAGATGAGATATACCCAAACGATCTTGGCAAGTGACCTGCACTCTATGCTGCAGAGAAAGGTAAAAAACCCCATGGTCACAGCGCCTCTGACCTGAACACAAGAAGCAATCCTCTGGATTTTATACTCTGGCCACAAAGCACCAGCACATGTAAGACGGCACAAACAGGGTTGGCCATATTGCTTTTGGTATTTCCAGTAGATGAAACCATCAGCATCCTTGGTCAGGACCTAAATGGAGGCTGCACATCTTCATCTGGCTTCAAGGCAGTTCTTCAGTGCTTTGCAGCTGCATTTTTAAATGCCAGTAAGTAAACCCTAAGCCATTACTTCCTCAGCTCCCATCCTACCGTCTCCCCTACAATCCATTATGACGTGAACTAAGAACTGAATTAAGTTTCAGCCATTAAAGATATTGTTACCAATCATGCTTCAGCAAAACACATGTACGACGTTAAGAACATCTGAGCAGTCCCATTAGCTTCAATGGGACTGCTCATGTGTGCTTAAATTTACAGGAGCATTTGGTATTTTGGGACCTGACTGTTTATTGTTTGGGTGGGGTTTTTTTTTTTTTAAAGAAGAGACACTTCTCAAAATACTGCAGATGAAAGGAAAGTTAAGGGATGAAATTAAAGACCGCTCTGTTTAATATCTTCTATGTCACGTATAGCACTTTTAATCAGCAGATCTCGAAGTGCTTTTTAGAAAAGGTCGGTATTATTATCCCTATTTTACAGACAGGAAAACAGAAGCGCAGAAGGTAACCTGACTTGCCCACGGTCACCTAGCAGGCCAGTGGCAGTGCAGGGAAGAAGAACACAAGTCTCCTGAATCCCCATCCAGTGCTCCATCCAGTAGGAAGCTCAAGTTAATTTCACAGGTGACACACCCAAAATCCTTTTGTGTTTCTCTCTTCTGGAACAAGATGACAACTGTGGGAACAAGATGCATCAGGGGCCTTTGAGAAAAAGTGGCACAGAAAACAGCTGGGGTTCCAATGAAAAATACAGAATTTATTTGTGTGTGTGTGTGTGTGTGTGTTTAGATTTTTAAGATACGACTGGATCTTAGCCTTACACAACACCAAATCAGGAGTAACTCCTCTTGTGTCAATAGGTGCAAAAACTGATGATGTGAGAACAGAATCAGGCCTGTAGATTTCAGATTGTACATCTCACTGGCTTTTGCTTATACAGGGAGTGGTAAATGAAGATTTGAAGAGGCAAAGCAGCAGATGTCATTTGGTTGAAGTGCTGAAAATTGGAGTTCTTAATTGACAGAGGAGAGATAATGCTATGGGGAAGCATTAATGAATAGCAGGAGATTGTTAATAAGAGGTTTAGCAGAAGATTTCAGCATGTAAAACTACTATTTTAAAAATATTTGTTATCAGCATCTCCATGGGGTATAAGCAATAAATATCAGTGCCAGTAACAATGGCCTCTGTCCTCTGTAGAAACAGAGACAGGGAGCTTTAATACATCATTAACATTTGAGAATGGTTGTCTTGTCTTTTCATTTTTATACCAGCAGAGAAAGATCAGTCCAATAACTCATGTGAGGCTCAAGTAATCAGCTCAAATGAAAATACAGTACATAATTATAATCACCCAACTGGCAATCTTTGCTCAAGAGAGAGAGACCAAGGACTGGAACAGCTGAGGTTGTTGCTGGGGCTCAGATCCAGGGCTTTTAGTCTCTTACATCCATAAGTACTAAAATACAAAATGGAGTTGTTTCCATTGCCATTCAGCGGCTGGTCTGTGGCTTGCATGCAATAAGTTTGGGAGTCTCAGACCAGTGGAAGGTGTCTGCAGCACAACAGTCAGCTCCACAGTCAGCCCCTTTTGTTGGCAAACTCATGGAGACGCCAAGGACTGAGGCACCGATTCAGCCCGGTGCTTAAATCCATGTATAACTTTAAGCCTGGGAGTAGTCTTGTTGGGCCACAATCTCCAGTCTCCTTTGGTCACTTTTTGCTGCTCAGGTGGGGCAAAGCGGATGGATTCCAGCCAAAAATTGGCCAGTGGAGAATTCGTCTTGCAGAGGAGAACCGCTCACAAGTATCAGTTCAACAGAAGCAGTGAAGCTGGCACTTGCGCTAAGCTGGTCTCCAAACCCCAGTATGAGGGTGTGCTGGGAAAGGGATGGATATGGCAGTGCTGGGGCAGGAGCATAGATTCCAAGGCCAGAGGGAGTAGAGCTGATTCTCCACTGGTTTAAATTAGACCAACCCCTCAGCTGTTCTAACTGAAGCTGGGACCATGTCTACATGAACTAAGCTCAGATGCAGGGGAGAATTGAGCCCATTGACTGGGGCATGAACGGCCAGAGAGAATTAGCTAGAGCCGGCCAAAAAAATTATGATGAATTTTCATGGGATATTTTGAAATTTTTTTTTGTTACTTTCCCACAAATCTCTTAAGGTTTTTGTTGCCGTTATTTTATGAAAAACCCAAACTGGAAAGCTAAGAATTCTTCATTTTGAAAACCATTTTTGGTAAAAATAAAAATTCATTTTCAAAAACCAAAAATTTGTACTGAAAGCCAAACTGGAAAAGGAATATCATTACCAAAAATTTCAATTAATTTTTAATTGAAAAAACAAATTAAATTTTCCACAATAATTTTCAGTTTGGTCAAAAAGGCATTTTTTCCCCTAAAAAGAAATGTACCAATGATAAAAATTCAACCAGCTTTGGAATTTGCTCTCTTCCCAGCCCTATAGGACATCTCTGCAGGTCATGACAGACATCTGAGAGAGACTGTGGGGACACATGGTTAGCCAACTTCAATGTCCAAGGTTGTCAGTGAGACATCACAAGGATTAAGATTCTCTTGCGCACGAAAAAGCAGAGATTGATGTTTCTCTGTACATTCCCCTGAATTCTTATTGGAAATGTTCATCTTGAATTCTTTCAAGCTACTCCTTAGCTTTTCTGTACCATTCTTTGAATTTTTTCACACTTAACCATTGAGGTCTGTGTGATTTGCACCTCTTTATGCGTTATAAAATTATATGATATTACCACTTCGTAGCTTTTCATACTGTGATTTGGCCTTTTTCAATCTCTGTCTCCACAAACAGATAAAAGTGGCTTCCAATAAAATTATTTAAAAGTTGGTTAAGCACAGAATATGACTAATCCCGTGTTCACAGCTGGAGGTTAAACCAAGCCTCATTAAATACAATGTTCTTGCACTTCTCCCACAGCAGAAACAAATGGCGCATGGAAGAGCTTTGACCACCCCCATCTCTCTCTCACACACACACACACAGAGCCAACCCCAACATTTCAAAAATCATGGATCAAGAAAGCATAGGAGTCGCTTACAAATATAAATAAATAAGTTTTAATTCTTTTCATTTGTCTTCTGGTTTCACATCCTTTAGGATACATTTGTGTCACATTTTCTCCACAGCAGTGAGGGCTAGAAACACACTTTATTTGTAAATGAAAGCTGAGATTCTCACATAATCACTTGACTCCAGGAATTGGGGCTTAAAAAAAAAACAACAAATATTACAACATTCACAAGATCACCCGAGTCAGAAACACTGCACACCCACACAAGCTTTACTCACAGCAATGCAGGCCATCTTTACAACTGTGTTAAAGTTTGCAGTTGTTTTTTTATTTATATCTAATTTGGAGAACCCCATCCACATGAGTGTGGGCTAAGCAAGTACTTCCCTAAGCAGCAGTCCAAGGTCTTGATTCAAAGCCCACTGAAATCAATAGAAAGTCTTCCATTGACTTAATGGGTTTTGGATCCATCTCCCAAATAAAGGCTTGTAGTATCTCAACTTCCCTTTTCTCTGAACTCCAGTTAGCAGCATTTCTAAACTACTTGTATAAAGCTGAAAGGCTCTTATTTTGAAAGAACATTTTGTTCAATAAATATGTATTGTTTTTTTAAAACGTCTGCTTACTGGGTTCCAACAGATAATTAATTAGTCATATCAATCAATCTGAGCATATTAAATCAGCAGGGAAGGAGCAGGAATGAAAAGCACTGATGTAGACACCGGTACTCTTACATTTTCTGTGCTACATTTTCATGAAGCTCCCCACCAACACTGTTGATCCCATATTTGTGTGCATATGTAAAACTTGTACTTGCATGTGTAAAAGAAGCACATGTGCATGCAAATGAGGATTTGTGCATGCAGTTCAGATGTAAAGTCAATTTTGAAGGGTAAAGCTAAGGTGGCCAGGTGCCCGGTTTTCGACTGGAAAGTCCAGTGGAAAAGGGGACCTGACAGCGGCCGGTCAGATCTACTGACCACACACCCATTGTCCAGTCACTGTGAGCAGGGGAGGTGGGGTGGCGCCGAGCTTTCACCCACTCCAGCTCCTATTCAGCGGGGCCGCCTCCTAACTTTGTAAGGCAGCTGCAGCTTCCCAGCCCCAGCTCCACAGGCAAGTCCCTCCTGACCTGGGCGGGAGGTGTGGGAGGGGGAAAGCAACAAGCAATGGGGGCTAGGAGGAAAGAGAGGGGATGGGGGCAGGGCCTCAGGAGAAGAAGCTGGGCAAGGCAGGGCTCGGTGGAAGAGGTGGGGTGCTTGCTGCTTGACTGAAATATACCGTGTGGTCTGTTTGTCTGGGGGACTGTGTGCTGACCAGGGGCCTGCTAGGCAAGGCTGAGAGCTTCTTAACGAGGCTTTGACCCCTAAGTCAACCCTTAACCAGGGGCCGGGGCTACTCAAGAAGACTTTAAAAAGCCCGCTCCTAAGCGACCAGAGGAGCTAGGGAACAGGAGTGGCTAATGGGAATTTTGCAAGGGAGTTTAGAGGAGGAACAGGCAGGCGGGAGGGGGGGGCCCTAGATACACATAACATTCTTTAAACTTAAAGCCCAAACCACCGCTGATAAAAACAAAACATCAACAAAGGAACAAGCTGCAGGAGTAAACAGAGAATCCAGCCAGAACTCCAGCAACAAAGTGGGGGCTATCCAATTTATTGCACCCAATGCAGCATGTATGATTACCTGGCCTATGGGCAGGTGGCATATGTGTGCATTCGGTGCAAGGAGCTCCTGGCCCTCGGAGACTGTGTACTGGCTTTGGAGACCAGAGTGGCTGAACTGGAGGAGCTAAGGGAGACAGAGAGGTACATAGATGAGACTTTCTAGGACACAGTAGAACGGTTCCATCCCCGGTCTGACAGCCTCTGTGCTGTTGAGGAGGATGAAAGCCTCAGGGAAGGAGAACATCCAGCTGTAGCAGGTGGAAACAATCCCTTAGTTGGGACCCTCCTTCCAGATGATGTTGTGGTATCCTTTCACACTTAGGATAACTCTGCGGGGGAGGGAACTCCAGTTATTAGGAAGAGATAGGTATTAGTAATGGGCGATTCAATCATTAGAAACATACATAGCTGGACATGCGATGACTGGGAGAACCGCATGGTGACTTGCCTGCTTGGTGCAAAGGTTGCGGATCTCTTGAGACATCTAGATAGACTTATGTGTAGTGCTGGGGAGGAGCTGGTGGTTGTGGTACATGTAGGTACCAAGGATATGTTACCAACCACCTGACCAAGATGGTGATAGTGACTGTGAAGTGCTCAGGGAGAGTAGAAAGGCTATAAAAATAAAAAACTCAATAATAAAGGGGGATTTCAACTATCCCCATATTGACAGGTACATGTCACCTCAGGATGGGATGCAGAGATAAAGTTTCTTGACACCTTAAATGACTGCTTCTTGGAGCAGCGAGTCCTGGAACTCACAAGAGGAGAGGCAATTCTTGATTTAGTCTAAATGGAGCACAGGATCTGGTCTAAGAGGTGAATATAGCCGGACCACATGGTAGTAGTGACCATAATATAATTAAGTTTAACATCCCTGTGGTGGGAAAAACGCCACAGCAGCCCCACACTATAGCTTTTAATTTCAGAAAGGGGGACTACACAAAAATGAGGAAGTTTGTACCTTTTAATTTCTGTATCACTATGCCAAAAGTGAAATCTCTACAAGCTGCATGGAAACTTTTTAAAAGACGCCATAACAGAGGCTCAACTTAAATGTATGCCCCAAATTAAAAAAAACATAGTAAGAGAACCAAAGAAGTGCCACCGTGGCTAAACAACAAAGTAAAAGAAGCAGTGAGAGACAAAAGGCATCCTTTAAAAAGTGGAAGTTAAATCCTAGTGAGGAAAATAGAAAGGAGAAACTCTGGCAAATGAAGTCTAAAAATATAATTAGGAAGGCCAAAAAAGAATATGAAGAACAGCTAGCAAAGACTCAAAAACTAATAGCAAAACAATTTTTAAGCACATCAGAAGCAGGAAGCAGTAGGGCCACTGGATGATCAAGATACTAAAGGAGTACTCAATGACGATAAGGCCATTGCAGAGAACCTAAATGAAATCTTTGCATTGGTCTTCACTGCTGAGGATGAGAGAAAGATTCCCAAACCTGAGCCATTCTTTTTAGGTGACAAATCTGAGGAACTGTCCCAGATTGAGGTGTCGTTAAAGGAGGTTTTGGAAAAAATTGATACATTAAACAGTAATAAGTCACCAGGACCAGATGATATTCACCCAAGAGTTTTGAAGGAACTCAGATGTGAAATTGTAGAACTACTAACTGTAGCTTGTAACCTATCATTTAAATCAGCTTCTGTAACAAATGACTGGAGGATAGCTAATGTGACACCGATTTTTAAAAAGGGCTCCAGAGGTGACCCTGACAATTACAGGCCGGTAAGCCTGACTTCAGTACCGGGCAAACTAGTTGAAACTATAGTAAAGAACAAAATTGTCAGACACATACATGAACATAATTTGTTGGGTAAGAGTCAACATGGTTTCTGTAAAGGGAAATCATTCCTCACCAATCTACTAGAATTCTTTGAGGGGGTCAACAAGTATGTGGACAAGACGGATGCAGTGGATATAGTGTACTTAGATTTTCAGAAAGCCTTTGACAAGGTCCCTCACCAAAGGCTCTTAAGCAAAGTAAGCTGTCATGGGATAAGAGAGAAGGTCCTCTCAGGGACTGGTAACTGGTTAAAAGATAGGAAATAAAGGGTAGGAATCAATGGTCAGTTTTCAGAATGGAGAGAGCTAAATAGTGGTGTCCCCCAGGGGTCTGTACTGGAACCAGTCCTATTCAACATATTCACAAATTATCTGGAAAAAGGGGTAAACAGTGAAGTGGCAAAATTTGCAAATGATACAAAACTAATCACGATAGTTAAGTCCCAGGCAGACTGTGAAGAGCTACAAAAGGATCTCACAAAACTGAGTAACTGGGCAACAAAATGGCAGATTAAATTCAATGTTGATAAATGCAAAGTAATGCACATTGGAAAACATAATTCCAACTAAGCATATAAAACGATGGGGTCTACATTAGCTGTTACCACTCAAGAAAGATCTTGGAGTCATTGTGGATTGTTCTCTGAAAACATCCACTCAGTGTGCAGCGGCAGTCAAAAAAGTGAACAGAATGTTGGGAATCATTAAGAAAGGGATAGATAATAAGACAAAAAATATCACACTGCCTCTATGTAAATCCATAGAACTCCACATCTTGAATACTGTGTGCAAATGTGGTCACCCCATCTCAAAAAAGATATACTGGAATTGGAAAAGGTTCCGAAAAGGGCAACAAAAATGATTAGGAGTATGGAACGGCTGCCATATGAGGAGAGATTAATAAGACTGGGACTTTTCAGCTTGGAAAAGAGACGACTAAGGGGGGATGGATATGATAGAGGTCTATAAAATTATGACTGGTGTGGAGAAAGTAAATAAGGAAGTGTTATTTACTCCTCATAACATAAGAACTAGGGGTCACAAAATGAAATTAATAGGCAGCAGGTTTAAAACAAACAAAAGGAAGTATTTTTTCACATAGCGCACAGTCAACCGGTGGAACTCCTTGCCAGAGGATGTTGTGAAGGCCAAGAAAGACTATCACGGGGTTCGAAAAAGAACTAGATAAGTTCACAGAGGATAAGTCTATCAATGGCTATTAGCCAGGATGGGCAGGAATGGTGTCCCTACTCTCTGTTTGCCAGAAGCTGGGAATGGGCGACAGGGGATGGATCACTTGATGATTACCTGTTCTGTTCATTCCCTCTGGGGCACCTGGCATTGGCCACTGTCGGAAGACAGGATACCGGGCTAGGTGGACCTTTGGTCTGACCCAGTATGGCCGTCCTGATGGGGCAGGGGCGGGGCCTCAGGGGGAAGTGGCAGGGCAGGAGAGGTTCCGGCACTCCTGCTGTAGTGTCCAGTTTTTAAATATTACCAAGTTGGTAACCCTAGGTACAGCTAAAGAAGGTCCTATGAAAATCTAATTCTCTGTGTATTATGCCCACATACAAAGGTCTGCCTTCGAAGTCAGTGGGAGTCTTATCATTGACTTCAACTGGATCAACTTTGGATCAGGAAAACCTTTAAGAAAAAAATATGGATATAGGATTTTGATTAATCATATTTAGGAAGTAGCAAAAATTTTAAACAGTGCTTACAAAAAAGGCCGTAAATTGCCTTGGTACTTTTTATTTAAACTACTTCTGAATTTAAACAGAGGCAAACACAGGGAAAGCATTCATGTCCGAATCACTCTGATCCAAAAATCAAATGGCCCTTGTGAGATCTTAAATTAAAATAATGATAATTCTCCCAGCAATCAGTAGGGCGTGCTTTAGGGAAATAAGGCAGGTTTGCAATTGTATTCAACTTCCCAAGTATACATGTACCATTCCTGGACCAAGTAATTGCCACACAACAAAACTAACAAGCTGATTTGAAAGGGAGGCTCAAATGTTCACAGCTGATGTGAGCTCAGTGTGCCAGAGAGGCAATTGCACACGTGGGAGTGTTAATGGCAGATTTGATGCAGAAGTGGCTGATATTAAAACAATAGAAGAAATTGCAATCCAGTTCTTTTGGAGCCCACCCGTTGAGTGTGATTTCCTTTACTCCCCCATTTTTAAGAGAGGTTTGCCAAACTGTGTTTATTTCCTAGTTCATCCCAGCTCTCCTGGCTCTCATACTTCCTTAAATCCAGGGGCTATATTCCTAATATGCAGACAAACATTTGGGGAACTTCCCATGTGTATTTGTGGAAATGCACAAATTCAACTAGGCCTGCAGATCCCCCTGTTCCCCAGGGCAGCAGATCCTAATCTGGGCAGCGATTCTCCATATCGTTAATAGTATTTACACAAATTATTTGCTACCTGCATGGCTTCAGCCTGAAGGAAGTTAGTTTTAGTGTGGCATGGACAACTACTCTTAAAAATAAAAACAAGCCCTACTTTCAAAATTAGAAGACAAAAAAATACTTCAAGACAGGATTCCTCAGGAATTGTCCAGACCGCAATAGTTCCCAGGAATGACCCTGAGAGGTTTGGGAGTACTGATTGAGAAATACTTTAAGATTGTTGGTCTTTTAAATAGATGCTTGGCCATTCCACATAAACCTTCAGGGTCAGAAAAAACCCCTCCTATCCCACAGAGGAACTGACTCGTTGATGAAAATCCAGATCATAATCCCACTGTCAAGCTTCCAGTCAGTTGCAGTCTCACGGCCTACCTTGAAATGGCTGCTCTGTTCAAATCTAGGCTCCCCAGGTCAGCAACCTGCAATGCATTCTGGGGCACCTTTGCCCTGGAAAATCCTCCAGGAATGCCAAATCTGAATAGAGAAGTCATACCAGGCCCAGCAAAGACCCTACTGAGATCACAACCCTCATCCCACAATGTGAAGGACCTGATGGTGGGAAGTAGGAGCGGGAGTGGAAACCGGCTCAGACATAGGACTCATGAAACCTGATTTGGAACAACCTATACATTGCGGCTTTCATTTAAAGAAAATGATTCTAGCCCTTTCCCTTGTGCAGAGTGACGACTTTTTTTTTTTCCTTGTGCAGAAAATGTTAAACAATGTAAACAGGGGTGAAAGTCTGTCATTAGGATTATTCCTAAAAATTATGGGTTATTCATGGTCTTTCCCATTGCTACCCAAAACTGACCTTTGGCACCTATGAAACTTACAGGCATTGGGTCCCTTTAATTTTGGAAGTGTGGGAGACGCAAGCAGACTAATTTATAGTTGTGGGGCAGTGCTATCTGAGATCGTTCAAAGCACAGGCCCCATGGGTGCTCTGGGCACTCCATGGGTGCTCTGGAGCTCAAGCACCCATGGAAAAAAAATAGGGGGCACTGAGCACCCACCAACCCCAAAGGTTCTGGCCGGGCTGCTGCCAATCAGCTGGTTGGCCAACCCAGGGTGCCCAGCAGAGCAGCAAGCAGAGCAGGAGGTGTTGGAAGGGGTTTTGGAAGAGAGGGCCGAGCAGGAAGAAGCGGGGCAAGGGCAGGGCCTCGGGGGAGAGGGTGGAGGGGGGCATGGCCTCAGGGCGGAGTGGGAGTGGAGCACCCACCGGGAGAAAAGTCAGTACCTGTGGTTCAAAGGCACTTGATCTCCCTCCTATCTGGCTACCTGCAGCTTAGCCAAACAGGGGTACATTTTAACCACAGGGGGTCCATTTTAACAGTATGAGAGGCATCCTGGTCTAAGGGATGAAGCATGGATTGAGAGCAAGGGGCTAATCCCAGCTCTATGGTGTGCTCCCTCTCCAGAGGTGGAGAAAACAATGTTTCCTCTACCTCCTAGTAGGGGGGTGGATTGTGTCAATTAAATAGTTAATGTCCAGACATTACCATTACAGTCCTGTAGCCGTAAAATTGCCTTGTTCCGGGCAGAGGTTATTTTAAAGACTGTCTGAGTGGTAAAACTCACCAGACTGCTCACAAAACCTTCCAGTATCAGTTCTTATTGTCCCTCACACCCCTATTTTATAGGGATAATTAGCTCTCTAAGCATCTTTAAAAAAAAAAGTTTGGCAACTAAGGACAGATGCCAGCATAAGCATTTGGACTCCACTTCTCTGGCAGAGTGAGGCTGGAGACTGGAAGGGGCCAAAGATTTTCACTTCTTCTTTTCACATGAAATGGAGTCCGTTAAATAGTGCCACCAGAAATCAGGTCACTCCCTCCCCTCAGAATCCTGTGCACCATGATGTCACCTGAGTAGAGCACCATATTTGTGAAGCCTGCAGTTTTTCTGGGTGCGGTTAAATACCAAAAGTCATGGGCTTTGGAGATAGCTGTTGCATTGTCAGGTAGAGTGCAGCAAGGATCTCCTCCAGGCTGCGGAACCTATGGCAGAGCTGCAAGGTGGAGGACAGGTGGAGCGTCTGGGAATTGGGGCCAGGGCGAGGAATGCCGGTAACGCAGAAAAAGGAAAAACATCCAGAAGTCACAAATTTTGGGTAAAACATGTACATTTAAAATTGAAATTTGCCCTGACTCCTCAGTGATTTCTCCCCAAGTTTAACATGACACACCACTGAAGTAAACACATTAGCAGGATCCTACTTTAGAGTTCTCCGCTGTACTAAATGCACTTACATCAGCGATACCATTTACAAGTACAGAAAGAACACTTTCATGTAACTAACTTTCTTGTTTGCCGCTTCATTCTCTGAGCTTCTGTGGCAGCCCCCACTCCCCCAGTCAGGATCTGTGCTTGATCCAACTGCTTGGGGCAGCTGTTCTCTATTTGGGTGTTTCAGAGACAATAGTTTCCAGATAAAAGGAAAGATATGAACTGACGGTGTATTTAGATTCAGATGGTGCCTGCCTCATTTAGGACTTTTGTATACATAAAACACTGCACCAGTGCCTGCAACTGTGCCACTGTAGTGCTTCAGTGAAGACCCTACCTACACAGAGGGGAGGACTTCTCCTGTCAGTGTAGGTAATCCACCTCCCCAAGGGGCAGTAGCTAGGTTGACAGGAGAATTCTCCCATTGACCTAGCACTGTCTACATGGGGGGCTAGGTCAGTTTAACTGTGTTACTCAGGGGTGTGGATTTTTCACACCCTTGAGGGCTATAATTATACCAACCTAATTTCCTAATGTATACCACAGGCCTTAGGCACTTAGCCCCCTAGGCATCTAACTCTTAAGACTCCAGCTGGTAAGGATTAAAGCTCCCAAACAGGAACTGCTGCACTGCAGGGGAGGGGGAAAATTAGGCCCTGCTGGGGGCCACCCCTCCCTCCAGCACCCCACTGACCCAGAACTGCCACAAACAGGAATCTTTGCACGTTCCCATCAGAACTATAGAATGTGCTCTGACTTTCTCTGCCCTGCGCTGACTGACTGTTTGCTTCACTATTTCCCGCTTCCTCTCACCCTCTCCCTTTATTTTCCATTTTGCTGATTCCTTCTTAAGTAAACCAAATTTCCCCTCCCTCCCCCCCCCCCAAAATATTGTGGAACTAACCTGAAGCTGGCTGCCATCACACTGTTTGCTCTGCTTGTGTGTTATACCCCTTCCCCCATCTTGTGTCCATCCTCTCCATTTAGACTGTATGTTCTTCAGGGCAGGAACAGTCTACTCTGTGTTTCTACAGTGCCTAGCACAATAGGGCCCAATTCTTGTTTGGACTAACTCTGCTGTAATAAATATGATTAACATTAAGCATCTAACTCCCATTGAAAGTCAATGGGAATTAGGTGCCTGTCTCACTTAGGCACTTTTGAAAATCCCAGTAGACATCTATCTGCATTTTTAGATACCTTAATACCTATGTGAACTGGACCTCGTTGCTTAACTAGGTTTCATTTTAATATCATTTGCAAAATTTAACTCAAGTTAAATTTAAGTCAGCAAAAGCAAAACTAATGTTATTATGAAATGCTACATGATGGAAAATATTAAACATTGGATTATGAGGTAAATACACAGCAGAAAAATGTTTATGTGAATGGCAAAATGGCTATGTTTCCATGGATCATATTGGACTATTCAGCCCAAGAACACTGTATACCTGCCACCTATTTGTATTTGTCCTTGAGGATAAATTAATCTTGTTCCAACAACATGACATTGTTCATGGTGATATTTGGCATGATCTCATGTGATAACATTGAGTTATATCACAAAGCTAGGAGTAAATTGCCAACTCTAAGTAGGATAACGAAACCTTCACTGGAATAGGCCAGTGAAGACCTAGAATGGCTGGTGTCAGGAGCCCACATGATCAGTGGACACTAGGACTTGCAATGCTACATTAACTAAGAGCCGTGTCCAAAATATAGTAAAATTCTGCTCCAAGGCTACAGAAAGCTTGAGATGATGCAGCAGGAGATGTAATGAGTCTACTCTATTATATTGTTCAGCACTCGCTGCTAGCTGCTGCTCCTGGCTTAGAGCATTACCAAGGGTAGCCCTGAAAAGGAGCTATCAATTCCTGTGGGTAGATATGATGTAGGAATTAAAGATCAACTGCAGGGAAACAATGGCTCTACAATGAAGAGCGGGTATAAAAGAATAAAACCAAAAAAACCCACCCAAACTAAAAAGTCCCACCATATCTGTACTTAGTTATCATGAACGAGAAGGAGAGAGAAAGGAGAAAGGAAAGCTTCTTCATTTCCCCCCATCCTCAATCGCGGTTCAGGGAATGGGAGCATTCGATCCTACTCAAAATGGGAAGAAAAGAGCTTCCAATGAATCTGTTCAAAATAGTCACCAGAAGCAGAGAAGTACATGTCTTAACACACCAGTATTGATGTTAATGTGTACAGTATGAACGGCAGACTCAGAAAGACCCTGGAATATCACTACTCCCACAGCACTGGCATTCTTTATTCTTATGTGTTTAAGGATGGCAGAGACATCAGCCAGCAGAATAATGAGCTGCATTTAAATGTCTCACACTAATTTATTTTTCTGCCTGAAAAAGGCACAAAGGTACTAAGGTACACCTCCATACAGCCTCACATCCCAGCCACTAAACAGGGTAAGTAACAAATCTTTGTCAAGAAGCACCAGTTAGCAAAGGAGTCCTGTGTCCCAGGCCACTGCAGTATAAACATTTTTACAAAGCTTGCAATATCATTTACAGCCCTGGCAATAGCAGATATCTCTGGATGAAGCAGTATTTTGGTTCTATGCTTAGCATTTGGAAATAACAAAGCTGTACTGGTTATAGAAGTCTTCCTGGCTTAATCTCTTAATGCACTGGCATTGTTTGTTACATAGGACCTCAGGTTTCATCACTCCTTCAGCGCCTTGGAGACAGAACTTCCTGCCATTGGGAAAGCATCTTTCCAAATACCACTTGCTACTGCACTGTCAACATACAAGGGAGAAGGCTGAGCGGAGTTAAAATGCAACTTAGGTGGTGAAAAGTGAAGTGAGTCTGGTGGTTTCAACAAAGTCTCAATTAGAGGGAACATATCAACAGTACAAAAATAGCACCCCATTTGTCATGGTGCTATCTGACTAGGTGCTTACCCAGAGCCCCTCATCACAGGATCTGAGCTTTGCTTTCCCAAAGCAAACAGAGCAAAAGAGAGTCAAACAAGCAGACTAGATTTCTTCAGAGGGTGCTGGAAAGTGCATGTCTATGTACTGAGAAAGAGTGGGGAGCTTCTCATCTTCCTCCATCTTATCTTCTTTTCCTTAGGTTTGTTTGTTGACATTGTGGGAAGATGAGGTTAAATCAGCAAGTTCCAGAAGAGAGCTTTGGAGCAATTGCAGTGAAAGCGCAGGCCATGTCTATACCTACCGCTCTGCAGCAGTGGAGCTGCACCATACCCTGAGCCGCTGTCAGCGCTCAGTGCTGACAGAAGAAAGCTCTCCCATCAGCATAAAAAACTCACCTCTGTGAGCGGCATAATGTATGTGGGTGGAAGAAGCTCTGTGCATAAGAACGTTTATGTCAGTGTAACTTATGTTGCTCAGTGGGGTGGGGGGGTGGAATATTCATACCCCTGAGTGACATATGTTTTGCCGACATGGGCTGTAGTGTAGACGTAGCCTCAGTTCTGTGTTCCCGGTAATTTTACCCTTGAAGGTGGCAGTCTCATTGTTCACGGTACTACAGTAACGAGGGCCATATAAGTACCCAGGACCGCCAAATCGATGGTCTGTGAGCAAGAGGTATTCTTTTAAGTAGGTTGGCCCAGATGCCATGGAGAACCATAAAGTTGTTTTATAGTGAGCGAGTAGAGCACCGGGGTCATATGTTCTCAGTGACTATGTTGCTAACAAGGTGGGCTGGTGCATTTTGGATCTTGGAGCTTATTACTTATTAGTGCATTCATTCCCAGGCACAGCAACTTGCAGTAATCCGGCCTGGAAGTCATGGAGGTGAGGATAATTGAAGATAGGTCATCATCAAGTGACAGCAGAAGGTCCAGCCTTCTTGCCAGCCCCAGAAGCCAGGCAGCATTTTTGGCAGCTGTTGCTATTTGAGCATCCAGAAGCAGGAGATCCCCAAAGCAGCAAACTGATGTGGATAGTTGAGGGCAGACTCCCTCAGCAGCAGAAGGCATGATGGTGGTGACCAGAGCTTCAAAATATTTTTCTCTTCCCTCCAATTTATGCATGTTTAGCTTCAGCCCAATGCCTTTCACCCACTTGCTGATCTTGGCCAGTCACCAAGTGAGCGAGGGATAAGGGATTTGGTAGCAAATGAGACAAAGTCCCCTCCACCATTGTCTAAGTGTGCCCTGAAAGCCAGGATTGATGGAATTTTCTGTATTAATTCCTGCTACAGAAGTGCTAGATATTACTGCGGGAGAGGGAAGTGTTTTAGGATTTTTTTTAAAGAAACTCTCCTTCTCAATTTCATTGGCTAAAAACAGAAAACTGTGAACATGCTGGGCTTTCCTGTAAGGTCTATGAAATCCATTCCTTCAAACGTGAACATTTCTTCAGCAGTTTCCTCATGGGAGGTCCATTTGCAAAAAAAAGGGCTTCAGATGTGAACAATGTGCTAATGAAAAGAATGTCCCTAGACATCTTTGTAGTCCATGTACTTTTCACCTACTAATTAGTGATCACTTTTCTGACCTCGTAAAAGCACAGGCAACCAGATAAAGCGTTCAGTGCCCTATGGCCTGCAGAAGACAGAAATAAGTCAGGCCAAGGGCATATTGAACAGGGAGCCACTTACCCAATCCATGGCCAGTCTCCTAGCAACAGGCCACAGCATTCAACAGAGCCCATCTGTTTACCAATATTTCCAATTAAATCATCGCAGGGTTTAAACTGCCACCAGCTAATTTAGGGGTGGGAGAGAGTTAACATTAAATTAGCAATTGATTTATGTCTGAAGGCCACTTGGATGCTGTTGAGTGCCTTTTGGGGTTTTAACCCTTTGGTAGCTACCTGGAGCTAAAGGACTTTCTGGTGTAATTCAACAGGGCATTTTGCTTTAATGTCAGGGATGCCAGCTCAAGATCTCAACAAGCTGAAAGGATTACAAAGGCCACGAAGTTGGGTCAAACTGTAGCTTGTGTGACAGGGTCGGGCCAGATGGCTACAGGAGAGTGATACTTTTTTTTCTGTTTTCAATTTTGTTTTACAGAAGGCAGATATATTAGCCCCAGGTTAAGTAGGTCCCTTTTACCTGGGTAAAGTAACAGGGAAGGTTCCAGAACAATCAGGAACTTTCTGGAAACAATTAAGGCAGACCAGCTGATTAGAATACCTACAGCCAATCAAGAAGCTGCTAGAATCAATTAAGGCAGGCTAATCAGGGCACCTGGGTTTAAAAAGGAGCTCACTTCAGTTTGTGGCGCGTGCAAGGAGCTGGGAGCAAGAGGTGCAAGAAGCTGAGAGTGAGAAGGCACAGTACTGGAAGACTGGGAAGTACAAGCATTATCAGACAACAGGAAGAAGGTCCTGTGGTGAGAATAAAGAAGGTGTTGGGAGGAGGCCATGCGGAAGTAGCCCAGGGAGTTGTAGCTGTCGCACATCTTTTCCAGGAGGCACTCCAGACAGCTGCATTCTACAAGGCCCTGGGCTGGAACCCAGAGTAGAGGGCAGGCCCGGTTCCCCCAATACCTCCCAACTCCTGATCAGACACAGGAGGAGTTGACCTGGACTCTGGGTTCAAGAAAACGGCCAAACTGAGGGTGGCCGCGAATCTCCGAGACGAGCAGATCCGCCAATAAGCGCAAGACCCACCAAGGCAGAGAAGGAACTTTGTCACACTTGATATTTAGATTTCGTAAAAAACAAGATTTTACAAAGAACCTCAGCACCAATAGAAATACTTCCATCTTCTGGATTTTTTTGGTTTTGTTTGTTAAGTCCAATGGGGAAAGGATGTGTTTTTTAAACAAATGAACATTTCAGCACCCCACTACAATCAGAACATGGAAAGAAAAGCAATATTGGACTGGTTTATTTTAATTGTTCAAACTTAGTGAGATGGAAAGAGCAAGCAGAACAGCATAAAGTATAAGAAGTAAAACTAGGTTTAAAAAAAAAAGTATTTTCATTTCATTAAATCTAAAGTGATATTGACACAAGGGGCTGTTTTTAAATAATTGCCAACTCTCTAACCAGACAGAATTTTAACCTAACAGCTGAGAGAATTAGCAGTTGTACTCACTGCCATAGCGCCCCCTATTGTCAGACCGTCTCATAGCAGCAGTTTCAGCCCTAGCACCCCATGTAGGTAGTCTGCCTTTGAGCATGATTCAGTGCTCCAGCTGAGAAGCATCTAGTTCAGATCCCTTACAGGGTAAGAGAAATTCAAAATAGCATACAAAGTGTCTCAACAAATCAGCCTTTCCTCTGGGCTCTGTCTTCATTCCTTCTCCCCAGCTCTGGTATTCAGCACTAACCCTGCAACCCAAGTCTTCCTGAGGTGACTGTTCTCCTTCAGACTCTGGCTCAGGGCCCTTCACAGGAGTCCCTCTGCTTCCTGAACTCTACCCCTTTTAAGAGGGCTGTCCATGAAGTTATCACCTGATGTCTCCTAGTCCCACCCTCTCTGTCTGGGAAGCAACTAATTAGCTACAGCACAGGTGTAATAGATGTGACTAACTGGCTCTTATCCCTTTCTAGCCCATAATGGGGTTTCAGCCCATCACCAAGAGATGGTCACAAAGAGTGACTATAAAACATTCCTTAAAGCAAGAAGTGAGGTTTAGAACAGAAGAACACACCAGCACAGAAGAAAGTGAAAGGATATGAGGGCACAGGGCTGAATTCTCTGCTGGTTTAAATGGCCATACCAATGAAGCTGCACCAGTTTACACCAGCAGGGAATTTGGCCCTGGAGCCAGAGGAAATGTAAGGCAGGAGGAGTTTCCCCATGCAACCTCACATGTCAGAGCAGCTGAGAAGCAAGAAGGAACAGAACAGCTGGTGGCTAGAAGCCCCTAGCAGCAGAAAACAGGGAGCAAGCACAGTCTTAGCTTTAAATGCTTTTTCTGGAGCCCACTGTGTGCAGAACAGTCACCCACTTCTTGGCGCTTGTTTGTTTATAAGCACAACGATTGTAAACAAATGTTACAAACGAGCTCCATACAACAATGGCCAGTGCTGCTCCTTTTTGCTGTGCTCTCCTGCAGATATTATCCTTGTCCTACTTACAAATGGGCAGTAAAGACAACAACCTATAACAAGGATAGTGCATGCACTGGGGTCCTCTGTATAGACACATACATAACCCTGATGTAATGGGGGCCCTCGCCTCTAGAGCATCCCCTCACAGCCCGTGTAGCACTGCCATTGCATCTCTGCCTCAGTTTCCCCAAATGAGGCTTTTAATAATTCCACTGAAGCTTGTTTTTGAACAGTGCCCCTCCAGAGGTGTCTAGTTTATTCAGTCCCAAAAGGCAGAACATCACATGGGCAGACCTCCGCATCAGCACCTCCAGCTGGAGGGAGGAGGGGCTGAGTCAGCCTTAGTCCATCAACCCCCGTTATGCACAAGGTCCCTTACCAGCAAGGCATTCATAAACTGGAACCCTCTTCTCAAGTCAGGGGCCTCTAGGTGGGGAGGGTCCCTCCTCTTGGATCAAGGTCCCCACCTGGAGGCTGAACCGCAAGGACCCTTTCTCAGAACAGCATATAATTCCTCTAATCTAGGACTTCTTCTGTTGCCTGGTGAAGCTCTTCATGGGAGCCAGGTTGTTCTGCGATTTAGCATTCTTAGTCCCTTTCTTCTGGAAACTCTCCCACCCAGGAGCATTCTCCCTGGCTTTCTTTTGCTGCTGCGCCTCCCTCACTAGTTTTCTCCCCTCAAAGTCTTCTCTCTAGGAGCTTTCTCTTCCTACACTCTGGAACCATTCCTCTCCCCAGGAGCTTCTGTTCTCCTTGCTCCCCATGCTAGCTGTAGCTTCACTTTTATCAGGCCCAGGTGTTTCCTTGCCTAATTAACTGCTTCCCAGTTACTCAGTAACTTAATTAGTCCCAGGTGAACCTGAGTTGCCTCATTCACTCTGGTGGAGCCTGTCAGAGGTAGTGTGGGCCCCTGATCCCTTCAGAGGGCCAGCTACCCTATGACACCTCCTTTGTGTTCCTCCATACCATCTTGCTGCTGTTGCTGCAAGAGCCTTCTCCTCTGCAGCTCCTTCCTGCAGCTATGGGGGAGCTCCTTCCTCCCCTATGGGGAGCAGCCTTCCTGTCACTCTCCATCTCATGAGCGCCTTGTCTTTGTCTGGACTCGTTTCCTTTACTTTCTCTCTAATGTGCTTTATTATTTAATTTTATAAATGATTTTGAGGTACAATTAGTATGAAAGTCATTTTACAAAATAAGACCCGATCCTGCAACTGGATCAATGCAGGTGCACCCTCGCACTTCAACAGGGCCTGATTGAAATCATGGGGGAACCAGGTTCTGCCTGCTTGGATCCAGTTGCAGGATCTAAAAGTCATATTGTATATTAACACCACCAAAAAAACCTACCTGAGAAAGGAGTTTGTTGTCATCCTCCAACAGTTTGACTTTTGTTTCAAGTTGCCTGATGTAGTTGGAAGATGAATCTTTAAAGAGAAGAAAAGAAATAAGATTAATCTCCCTGTGACACGGTTCTTTAAAATCAGTAATATAGTTTCACCATTAGACTCATTTTTCCTCTCACTGGAAGATAAGCTTAGAAAAGAGCTAAAGAACCATGCTCAGGGGGTCACAGCTGGAGAGTCTAATGCATTAACAAAGAGGAGGAGACAGATACAGCAAGACCTAAAACCTCAAGTACACACACGGATGAACATACACACCCAAAGAATTCTACCAGTGAGATCTAATAGACTATTCTAAAAACACATGGAGTAGGCAGAAATAATGGGAGGGCACCAGAGTATAGTACAGTCTCACATAACATGGCAGTGTTCAATTTGGGGAATTTAATAGACAGTTTAGCATTACAGTAAGACAGCACCGGGGTTAGGATGACCTGGTGCTGAAGAGCTCTGTGGGTGGGTTGCTGCTGTGCAGAACATCTGCTTTTTGTTTTGGAACACATTTTGAAGCAACACATATTGCAAATTGCACACAGGGCAAAAGAGAGGGCAAAATAGTTGCACCAGCTTTATCACAATTTAACTATTTGAAGGACATTCTTGCACACATTAAGCGGTCTGTAACATTTTAAATTAGTCTGCAGTGTGTGTGTGATCTGTTTGCAGTGAGTTTTGCAGCGTAAGCAAGTGACTAACCTGAGCAAACTCTGTTCTGTCAAAAGTATTTTGTAAAGTGGAGAAGATAGAGCACTGGACTGGGACACAGGAGATCTAGGTTCTATTCCCACCATGGCCATTGGCCTGCTGGGTGACCTTGGGCAAGTCACTTCACCTCCTGGAGTCTCAGTTTCCCCATCTGTGAAATGGGGATAATGATACCCACCTCCTTTGTAAAGTGCTTTGAGATCTACAGATGGAAAGCGCTATATGAGCTAGGTATTAGTATTTACTGTGAAATGGTGCAAAGCCACTATTCAACCATAACAGTTCACACTGGGCATGAATGAGAGAGGAACTGAGCACCCTGCTGATTTTTGTTGGGCTTTGGAGATACTGAGCACTCAGGCTCAGACCCACTGTCGTCTAGCAAGATGCAGTTAGTAAGAGATTTTCATACATGATCTTCCAAGGCTCATTCCTATACTACCTCATCTCTCACTGATGTCATTGGACACACAGCTACCACTCTGAAAACTGAAAACTGAAGTCAGGGACACTTCGCACATGCTTAAGTACTTTGAGAATCAGGGGCTAGGGTCTGAGTTAGTAATGTACCTGTGGCCCACTACAGTGTTAGGGGCACCGCTTTGTTGTGACATTTTATGACTGTTTAAAAAAAAAAATCTTACAAATTTTGCCCTGAGAATATCGGCAACCACCTGGCCAAATTCCTAGTTTGCTTCCTTAAATCAATCTGCAGCCCTGATTGGAAAAGTTATTCTTCACTTTCTGCCATATATGGCTTCACAGAGTTTCTGTGCACCGTTAAATAAAAATGTAGTGCCAGAGGTGAATCTATGTACGTACAATCCTGAATTTTTCCACAAGATTTCAGGCATCCAAATTTGTGGAAAATGAGTGGTTTGGAAAAGTAGGATGCAGTGCAAGACTCACTTTGCTGCTAAAGGATGCAGGTGCCTTGTGATTACCTGCAGATCAGATATCACTCGTCTGGACATATTTTGTACATCCTTTTGATAAATATGTAAGCTACTAGGATGAGAGGTAGTATATAATGCTACAGAGCAGTGGTTCTCAAACTTTTGGACTGGTGACCCCTTTCACATAGCAAGCACCATTTAACACCATTATAAATGCTGGAGGCAAAGTGGGGTTTGGGGTGGAGGCTGACAGCTCGCAACCCCCCCAGATAATAACCTCATGACCCCTTGAGGGGTCCCGACCCCCAGTTTGAGAACCCCTGCTATAGAGGCTCGATATATGCACAGCTGGCTCAGATGCAGGTGCTCAGCTACAACCATACTATTTAGCAGGGTTTTTGCCTAGCTTCCCTGTGCAGGGTGGACTTTGTGGGAGGCAGCCCTTTCTAGACAGACTAGCTGAAGAACATAACATAAGAACAGCCATACTGGGTCAGACCAAAGATTCATCAATCCCTGTATCCTGTCTTCCGACAATGGCTAATGCCAGGTGTCTCAAAGGGAACGAACAGAGCAGGTAATAATCAAGTCATCCATTGAGACTAGGGACATCATTCCTGCCCATCCTGGCTAGTCCCACAATTATTTATTATTATTTGTATTATGCCTAGATGCCCCGGTCATGGTCCAGGACCCCTTTGTGTTAAGTGCTGTACAAAACACAGAGCAAAAAGACAGTCCCTGCCCCAAACAGCTTATAAGATATTTTTGATCAAAGAACTGAATACTCCATGTCCACTATGGCCAGAGAAACTATGCTAGAAACCACCTAACACCACCTGCTCTCTGGCAGGTGTCAGCAGCTGAGCAGAGAGCAGCTCCTTCATTGGGCTCCAGCCGCAGCTGCTGCCCTTCCCACCCCCAAGTGGCAGAAGCCACTTACTGAAGACAACCGGACTTTTAGCATCCAGTCTGACCAGACACTGCCAATTTCCCTTTCTGAATGGACATTCCAGTCAAAAACCGGACACCTGGCAACCTTAGAGCCCAAGTTTGTGTAAACGGATATCCACTTCAATGGAACAATACTGATTTACACCAACTGCGGAGCTGTTCTACCACTTGTACTGAAAAGTGAACTTTAATAGGCAGCGGGTCAACACAGGATAAAAATCACACATCAGAATGCCATAATGTTTGCCATATCTACACAATAATGTTGTAGAACCCCAGAAATATTTTTTTTTATTATTACTATTTTACACATATTGTCATGTCAACTAGATTTGCAGAAGACCAGATTGGCCTGTCAGTACCAAGGCTATCTTAGAAATATCTAACAGTTTGCAACGTCCAGGCCAAGTTCATGCAGGTTTTTTTTTCCAGCAGAGCTAAGAATCAGCACTTTTCCTGCGTGTTAAATTGTTGATTGCTGTTTAATATGCATAAGGAAAATGTTTAAAAAGAGTTGTGAATATATACACCTGCATGGAGAGGGTCCTCCATAAGTGAGTTTTATTAGTAGGCTTCTAATCAAATGGATTTGTTCCATGGCAGGGACAATTTTTGAATACGGATACTCATAAAAAGAGAAAAAATTTAGAGCGAAATATTATTTCTTTTTTAAAATGATGCCTATCATATGCCAATGTGTGCTTTCCAGACACATGCTCAGCAGGGCTGTGCAACCCTGGGGAAGTCAATGGGAGCTGTGGGTGCTACCATCTTTGAAATTCAGTTCTAAGATTTACAAGGACTCTAGTTCTCATCAGATGACACTCTGGAAAGTCAGTCTGTGTTCAAATACAATAAGTGAATCGATCTTTAATTCTGCCCTCTGTAAGGGAACGCCAAATGTAAAATTAAACATAAAAAAACAAACAAGAAAAAGAATCAGCTATTTTGTTGCCAGCAGTAAATATTGCATCTCTGGCACGGTATGAGAAACACTCATCAGTACTGTCAGCCTCTGCATTGCACTCTCAGAGATTAATCACCAACATCTTGTGGACATTCTTTATTCTAGGTGGGTGCCAGCTGAGCAGTTAACATCATGATTTCAATTGTAAAAGACTCCATAACTCTCAGACCTGCAGGCAGTGTCACTCAAGCATTAAGCAGCAAAACCTATGCTGATTTCCCCCCCTCTTTTAGATCAAGAACCACATTCCCAGAATTTTTCTGCCTCTGACCTTCCCATTATCAGTACATTTTCCACACATACCCCCACTACCCCAAAAGCTTCATTTGAAAAAGGCATTGCAGACCCATCTGCTGAGCAGGAATGTTAATGGATCACACCCCCTAGCCAGAATCATTGTTCAAAATTAAACAAATCCCCCCCCCCTTCCCATCTCCATATTAGCTATGTCTTCAGCTTTTAGGAATGCTTTAACCCTCAGTCCAAATGCACACTCTTCTCATTTGTTATAGTGGCTCTATAGAATCGCAAGATCTTGGCTGTGCCATTAGGGAGGGTTTCCCAGCCAGAATGAGGCTCACTTCCTCTCTGGCTATTGCTAAATTAGCCCTAGCAGCTATCCCTGGAGTTCTTCAGAAGCAGTTGTGTGAGGAAATGTTTGCCTTAGGACCCAGATCAGGTATCCACCCATCCTACTGTCTTTCATTATTATAACACCACCTCACTCTTGCACAGCTCTTTTCATCACTAGATTCAAAGCGCTTCACAATCTCTAATGCGTTCTCACAACACCCCACTGAGGTAGGGAAGTGCTATTACCCTCATATTACATATGTCACACTCTGTGCTATGTAGTCATTATGCTCAATATATTTTTTTAAGAGCAATGTATAATAAACCTTTCCAGACAAGTGCAGTATAATACAAATTGGCTTGCTTGAGGGGCGGGGGGTGCTTCCATTCCTGGCTATTTAAAATGGGAACACAAATGGACAGGGTCCCTGCACTGTTTGCCTGACTCTCTGAGCACATGCACCTTGGAGCAGGGGGATTATCACTGGCTAAAAGAGAAACTATTCGGGGGAGCCCTGCTGGGAGTTCACCCCTGGTTGGGTTATACTTATAACTGACAGCATGTCACTGAGTAGTGGGGGCATGTAGTAGGGAGGAGGTGTGGAGTGGCAGCATTTGTCAGTGTGGTGAGGGCAGAAACAGGAGTATGTGATCAGAAGGGTAAGTGCAATAGGGCATAAGGGGGACATCTAACAGGATGGCAGGATTCTTCTGTCAGCAGACACTGGAACCCTGCATAAAAACACTGCGTAAATTCTGCTGTTGTGACAGGTGCTTGACTGGGAATATATGGAAAGTAGAAGCAGCTTTGGAAAGAGAGAGAGAGAGAGAGCACAAGCTAGGAAACAGGTTCTGGAGGGAGACCCAAGAGACAGCCAGGCTTAGAGAGAAAGTTTAGGGTCAGGTCTATGTTGCATTGTTATTTTTTGAATTCCCAGTAATCTCAAAGCCAGAACAGGGGTGAGTTTGGACACTAATTCAGAGTCTGTGCACTCTGTCGAGGAAGGGACAGGGACGCAGCCCATTCACAGGAAACAATCAGAAATAAAAACAATGCAAATGAAAACTGAGGAGGGAGGTGAAGATTATAACTAATCATGATTCATTTACTCAGTGCTAGCGCCCAAACTAAATTGTTTGTAGAGCTGTAAAATAAGTCCAATTTCTTTACTGAGCCTTTGAAATGCTAATTGACGTAGTTGGTATCATCATCTCTGCTAGCGGTACCTGAATTACTCTCCAAAGTCATAAAGGAGCATTACTGTTATTACCCACCCTCATGAATATTTACTGATCTTTAAAAATATATATATTCCATCTGGACTAGGGTGTAATTCAACTTTGATATAATCTATCTGAATAACTTCTCTCCACACAGACAAACCACTTAATACTTATTACAGCTAAATCAAGAAGAGACAAATCATTCTTCCTTGTTTTAACTAAAGGGCCTTAGAGGAGTGGGGAATTACCTAGTTGTTGAAGAAGGCTTTTAACACACAAATTAGAAACTGTTTTACAATAAATTTCTCTGTGTCTGGAACACAGAACAATGTCACACACAGAGATGTTTGCAGACGCTAGGGCATTTCATTTCCCCATTTGAGATTTCAGAGGAAGCTGGATGATGGGCAAATAAGATGAACCACACATATATTTTGACAGTTGTAACAATCATGGTTTATTTCCCTGTACATCATTTCTCAAATCTGAGAGAATGTGGGGCACAAGCTTTCAATGGAACTACAAGTTTAATATCAAGCACCATTTGTATAAGAAATCTTTAGAACATTATTTTATTTAAGTGAATTTAATCAAAATCCATACAATCCACTTTATAAAATCAGTCTGCTATGGAGACAGAGGAAAATATTAATGTAGCTGTCTACAAGAACAGAAAGCAGTGGAACATCAGTTGAGAGCTGAAATGGTACAAATACATTGAATTACACATGATTTAATTTAGCAAAACCATATCAACCACACAAACAGACAGAGTGATACTGCATAGGGGTAATAATTAGTTGGGATTTTTGTTATATTCTATGGGAGTTTGGACTAATTTCTCTGATATGATATACAGCTTCCAAAGGGAAGAGGTGAAAGACCCAACACTTGGCTCGGAGCAAGCAGACCTAGTTGTGACTAAACTCTATGCAATGTATTACAGGAAACAATCTTGCACGAGCAGAGAGATGGACTAGATGGGACGATGCAGGGTTTTTCCACTGTATTCTTTCTGTGTCTTGTATATTTCAAATAGTGGGCCAAATGTGATCCCCACTGTTGTGCTGTATAGAAGTGGCAGATTAGGCTACAAATCTACTGCATGGTTTCCACAAACACCCCTCTCCACTGTCTGCACTTGGAAGATGCTCCACAGATTTAGGGAGGTGAAGGGGGAGATTTACCCTCCATTGGGTTCTCTCGCTATGGGCCATTTTCACTCAGTGAAGCACAGGAGACTTACTCATGGCAAGATGCATCAACATTTCCTCCCTCAGTATACTGCAATGTCTATTTTCTCCCCCACAAAAAGTAGCTTTCCCCCCGCAGCCAGCACTGCCCCGAAACTCAAATCATAGGAAAGGAGAACACAGAAAGGAGTACAAGTTCTGACACAGTTAACTGTCTGCTACCCTATTTTCCTTCCCTGTGCACAGATGCTGACATCTTCCTTTCCATTCCACTGCGCATTGACCTTTCCATTAAACTGGGTATCATGCAAAGACCCTCAACCTGTACTAAATAAAACAATTTGCCAGCACTAGAGCTGCTTGTCAGTAGTCTTGTTATCAGACTTCGACTCCTCAGCACAATATATCAGACTCTCACGGCTCCATGGGTTTTATTTATTGACACTGACTATGAGGATGACAAGCAGGCTGAAATATGGGCCCGCAATCTGTCTTGTAACAAGGTTGATTTATCAAGGCGGTGTGATTCTTTCACAGAGAAACCAGAAAACAGGTCAAACCAGCATCGTTTCTTATTTCACTATGAAAGTGGATCTCTGAGAGGAAATCAGGCAGACCTGTAACCTTCACTTTCCCTATGCAACCCCAACTCCCTATGCAACCCCAACCCTCCTGCTGCTTCTAGCAGACCCCAACTTCCCTTGCCTTATTCAGTGCTGGTGTGCGTAGATATGTCTTCACTGCAGAATTAATTTGGGTGATCCGCACAAAGGTTAGCTTAGCCCAGGTGTTAGCAAACACCTACCCTACCCGAGTTGCTGCATCCTCATTGGTGTCACTGGGACTTCTGGAGGCATACCCCATGGTTCTTTGTGCGGCATGAAGCTGAGCCACTCTCTAATTCTTTCCCAGTGTGGAAGCTGTGGGAGGGCATTGGAGGACTATCACATTCAAGTGTTTTAGCCTGCGTCCTCACTGTATAGTGGGCGGCTTACCAACCTGAACAAAAGAGATACCTGAGCTCTGGGCCAGCCAGCCTGGGTTGAAAGCAACACTAAACTCAGGTGAGGCAGCTTTTGTGTGTGGACAGGAGGGGGGTTGAGGCAACACTCTGGTAAGAACCCGAGTTAACCCTGCAGGGAAGTCAGACCTTGTGTGTTTCAGGGGAGGGGTGAAAAAGCTCTCTGACCTGCAACTTCTACCTCCACCATCAAGTCTTTGAGGGAGTCAAGCTGGCCCCCTGCACCAATCCAGAATCTGGTCCCCAACAGGAGCGTAGGCCCGTAGAGTGAGGCCTGGCAATTTTGAGGCACGCTGAGATTCATGTTAAGCTCAGTTATTGAATATGTTTAAAATGTAATTTAAAAAAGATCAGACGACCATTTTGTCTTGAATCTCAGGAAAATCACATGTCAAACAAGCTGCCAATTGTACATGGAAACAAGCTCATGCTGCTGCAAAAGATTGCTTAAGCAGGACAGTGCATGTGCCACTGGAACTACTTAATTAATGTTTCCAAGTGAGTCTCTAAATACTGGTTCTGAAGTTTTACAAGACTGCAAATTCTTGCCTTGGTTCCAGTTCATTAGACCTGTCTAAAAGCTTAGCAGCCTCAAGTCAGTCTGTACGAGTCTGATAAGGCCTCCCTTGTGCTTTTACCCTCACTGCTGTAGCTTCCAGAAATGACATCTTCTTCAAGCATAGCAAAATATCTTCCCCACTATGACTGTCAACAGGAGCTCAAGAGCTTCTGATACCTTATCAGGCTTTCATTAGGAAGAAACTGATAGGAGAAAAAATATCATGTAGCAAAGAGAATGCTGGCTCATCCCTTTAAAAAGTAGCTTCTGAATTTTCTTTCTTGGTAGGGTGACCTTTCTATTACACTCCTAAACTTCTCTGTTCCTAGGGCAACCTTTGTTACTATTCCGTAAAGGATACAGCAAAGCAAATCACTTGTGGCAAAGTGTGTATAACTCGGTTACTCCACAAGTCCTATTTAATGGGCAAAGTAAATAAAGAGAACTGAAGGAGGAGGAAAAAGAGCAGAGTTATTGATAAAATCTTACTAAATGTTGATGCTGCTGTATAGCCAGAGTGCACCATTATTTATCCAGTTATTTTCCAGATTGCACTTCTGCACCTAGCATAATGCAATCTATCTTCCTAGCACTAGGATTGTGCTCAGGGCAGCACACTTGGGCCAGAGGAGTGACACTGTCACTGTCCCACCCTACTATTTATGCTAAAAGCATCAGCAAAGTATCATCCTGATACTTTGAAGAGAGGATTGACAGCATCTTTTTTTATAGTGCTCTTACTACCTAAGGTAGTCAGCAAACGACAGACTGTTCCACTAATGTTCCTCAAGGTGGACAGGTAGGTATAGCAAAGCTCGTTATGAAGCAGTTATCAGGGGATGAATCCAGTATGAGTTACTTAAAGGTTTTCCAATATATGAAATTAGCCCTTGGTCTGTTGCCTGGAAAGTCAGATAATGCACATAATTCCTCCTGTATCTGCCCCCACCATCTCTACCACAGATTACGCTCGATCATTAAGGGAAAGTTAGGAGACGCTGCAATTTAGGAGGGATTCATCCAACTAGGCATGACATGAAGTCTACAACCACAAAGCAATCTCTGGGGATAAAACCATTACGACAGATCCTTAATGTTATTTAACAGTAGTTTTTGACGTCGCTTACCTAGACATTGACACAGATTTGTTCCATGATATTATTTTTCTTTGTCAAGATGCACTTGGTATCCATATCTCTGAACATGAGCAGGGGAGAGTATTTTGCTTCCCACATCCTTAGCTACCCATAGGAGAAATGCCCTGGTGCGCCTGAAACTGCTTAGAATGGTCTTCCAATGCCTGCTCTTGTCCACAAGGGAGACTAGCACAAACATGAACTATTAAGCACCAGAAAAACAAGAACCTTTTTCTTCCAGGTTTCCAGAGGGTGTGATGGGGAAGGAACATGATTATTTTCCTTCCTGTTACATTTTTCATACCCACACAGATCTAACACTTCAAAGCGACTTTGAAGGCACTCATCATAAGCAAAGGCCTCATGTTCAGCCTTGTGGACTATGCTTTAAATCCTGACTTCTGGTGATGTCCTGAGACGAAATGGAGATAATTTTTCAAGAGGTCCAGCCTTGGGCATCTTTAACAAGTGAACTTTCAAAGAGAAGTCTATATAATATGTAACTCAAGGGACGTATTAAAATAAAAGTACAGCAGTAATATTAATTCCCGTACATATGGGACCAGAGCCTAGGGCTGCCAACTTTTTAATTGCTGAAAACCAAAAAGCCTTGCCCTGCCCCCGCTCACTCCTCTCCCTCCGTCGCTCACTCTCCACCACCCCCATTGCTCACTCTCTTGGGACTCACCTGCAGAGCCAGGTTGGGAGGAGCTGACGAGGAGGCTGCCCAATCGGGGCACAGCGGGACACGGCAGGGGTCGGCCCCCGGAGCAAGGAGGCAGAGTGGGGAGGGGTCAGTCCTCGTAGCGAGGGGCCAGTGCAATTGGAGGGGATTCCCCCCCCCCCGCAAATCCCCGGGCAGCAGCACCTACCTCTTAAATCCCAGTCCAGAAGCCACCCATTGCTCTCTGGCAGGTGTCAGCAGCTGAGCAGAGAGCAGCTCCTTCATTGGGCTCCAGCCGCAGCTGCTGCCCTTCCCACCCCCAAGTGACAGAAGCCAGTTACTGAAGACAACCGGACTTTTAGCATCCAGTCTGACCAGACACTGCCAATTTCCCTTTCTGAATGGACATTCCAGTCAAAAACCGGACACCTGGCAACCTTAGAGCCCAAGTTTGTGTAAACGGATATCCACTTCAATGGAACAATACTGATTTACACCAACTGCGGAGCTGTTCTACCACTTGTACTGAAAAGTGAACTTTAATAGGCAGCGGGTCAACACAGGATAAAAATCACACATCAGAATGCCATAATGTTTGCCATATCTACACAATAATGTTGTAGAACCCCAGAAATATTTTTTTTTATTATTACTATTTTACACATATTGTCATGTCAACTAGATTTGCAGAAGACCAGATTGGCCTGTCAGTACCAAGGCTATCTTAGAAATATCTAACAGTTTGCAACGTCCAGGCCAAGTTCATGCAGGGTTTTTTTTTCCAGCAGAGCTAAGAATCAGCACTTTTCCTGCATGTTAAATTGTTGATTGCTGTTTAATATGCATAAGGAAAATAAGATGATGCAACAGCTGGGAGAATGAAAGAGGAATTTAAAACTTTGTAATAGCTCCATAGGCAGTGGGTGAGGCTAGTCCCTAGGCCTATATACCTGCTGCCCATGAATAGCTGGAATTCCATGTTGTTATAAACCTACAAGAAAAAGACAAACGTGAAAATGAGTAAAGATGGCAAATTGGAGGTTTTGATCCTGCAGGGCTCTGCCCCTGAGCCAGACCTTGCATTCAGCAGTACAGGCACCTCCCAGGTCTCCAGATTTACCACAGAGTGAAGAAATAGTTCACTGATCAACACAGAAGCAATGAATTAGGTGACCAACATAATCATCCTTATCCTATACCTCCATGCTATCGTACAGGTGGAGGAGCGCTCACCAAGTGTCATACAGCCTGAGAGGTACCTTCTCCAGGTATCTAATTTTAGATACGCAGAATTAAATCCCCTGCTTTCGATAGCTTTATGTATCATGCTACTTTTCATTGGCATGTTTAACACTTATTACACAACAAAGAGCCTGAGACCCTTCATTTCACACTATGATACAAAGGGCCAGATGTTCCAGATGTTCTACTGACTTTGGTTTCATCAACAGGGAAGGACACAGGTGAACAGAAAGTTGCATCAGCAGCTTGCATTCAAGGAGCAGCGCAGTAAGTTGCTCAGAGACTAATGGGATTCGGCAGCTTTAATGATTAGGAAAAGGTTAAAATGACCTGCTGGGCACCCTCAGCTATTTAAGCCTCTTTTCCTTCCTCATGCTGCTTTAATCTTGGTAACACGGTCACGTGACCCAGCAGAAAACTGAAGCCGATTAGTGGCTTTCCACTGGCTACAAACGGTCAAAACATTGGATATGGTGTGAATACTTCAGGAAGAGGATAGTGCCAGGTTTTGTGCCCTCTTGTTGAGTACATCTGGCTGTACATTGCAGCTACTTTTCTAGAAATCGCCACGAATGGATTCCCAGAGGGAAAATCCTACAAAAGACAAACTTTCGCCTCATTTTTACCCAAGTAAATCCAGTCACCATTTCCCCACATTCTCCCCATCAAAATCCCTCTAACCACAGTTCTGTTCTTTAACTACCCAAACTATCAGCATCTTTTGTCATGGTCTCCATCATTCCAGACAAGGACAGGATAGGATTCCCTTTGTATGGAGTCTACCTGCTGTAGACAACAGATCCAATTACTAGATAAATGACACACTCCTCTAGGAATCCAGGACTAGAGACCTGCTCCTTCAGCTCAGAAAACACAGACCTCTTCCTCTTGAGCTAAAGGAGCACTCCCTTGGCTAGTACTAGTAGCTTCTTATCCTCCGTGTGGGCCAGCTACTAAAGGATGTCTTCCTTGTACATGCACACAGCCAGTGCATTACACCTGTAGCCCTGTGTCAAGTTGGATCTAAAATTCCATGCCAATGCCTCTGGATTCTGCATTTTCCTGGTGCATGCAGCAAGACCTTCACTAGCTTCATTTAAATTACAGAAATTGAGCTTTTTAAGGAATTGAATATGAAACTCATTAATACAATGCATACAGCAGCCCTGTGTAACTGATTATGATACAAGGTTCAGGTTATTTTACAATGTCTACTATCTTTGGTTTTTATTCTATCACAAATTTTTATACTGACAACGTATAACTGCATTGTACTTTTCAGAAGGAAGCTGGAGGGTCTGACAGTTAGATAAAGGATTGTTTGGGCACCTGGAAAGAAATGGAACACAGTGTAGGATTGTGGGATAAGCACACTAATTCGATGTTTCCAATAAAACAGTCATGTATATAATGTAGATATTTAAATAAACAGCATTAGGTTTCAGAGTTATCATCCCATACCTATAAGTAAGGATGTCTTAGGACTTAGGAAGAGAACACTGCATTGGTTACATTCCATTCAATTTTTAAGGTTATCTTCACAACCATATGGTCGGATACGTACATATACACATCTATAATGACAGCCTAGATTCATAGAATATCAGGGTTGGAAGGGACCTCAGGAGGTCATCTAGTCCAACCCCCTGCTCAAAGCAGGACCAATCCCCAATTTTTGCCCTGATCCCTAAATAGCTCCCTCAAGGATTGAACTTACAACCCTGGGTTTAACAGGCCAATGCTCAAACCATTGAGCTATCCCTCCCCGCACCTGTACACCTGAAAAAGAGCTCTGTGGAGTTCAAAAGCTTGTCTCTTTCACCTCCCACAAAAATAACCTTGCTTAGCTGTAGAACATTCCAAGACGATAAAAAAGAAGCTGCAAACAGTGAGTGTCTGATCATGCACCACTGAAACCCATAAGATTTTTAACATTGACTTAAATGAGAGCAGGTTCAGACCCTCAGTGTTTCCTCCCTCTGCTCAAGAAGAATGAGCTTGGCTCCACTACAGCCCATAGAGAGCATGCTGCCATTCAGTGCCCTAACCCTTCCCATTCTGTCCTGGTTCACTGCAATAAACAGCGATTTCTTCCTGGATTGACCAATATTCCAGACAAGCAAGCATTTTAGAGCTTTCTGTCCAGGAGACACTTTGTAGGAGCTGAGACTGGGAGTCAGGTCAGCTTTATAAATGTACAAGCTTGGTCTCTTTCTTCCACCTTTCCCCAGGCAGAGTCCAATCACAGATGTAAAAACAGGTAAGTTTTAATGTGCTTCAGCAGGTCGTTAGTCCTTGCTCTTTAACAGCTGTGATAGCACTGGTATCCATGCACCCCTGGAGTCTGAGCTACTTGATCTTCTTGGATCAAAACTCATGTTAGAATACCTTTAGGTCTCCCAGTCTGTGTGCCAGACTTTTCTTTTAGCTACACCTTGCAAGTCCTCTGAAGTCAGCAGAATTGAACCAGTGTAACTGAGAGAACTTGCCCCCACGTCTTCATTCTTGGAGTGCATATGTTATTCCTCTTACTACTTTCAGCAGGTGTTAAGAGGTAATCCAGGCAGTTAGGAACTCTGACTTGGGACCTTATTCCACTGTGAAAATACTTCCCACTGAAGCCCTTTATGCTGATTAGAGCTAGTCAAAATGTTCACAAGATTTGAAATCACACAAATTTGTGAGATGGGGGGCGGGGTTTGATACTAATTCAAAAGGTGGATCATGTTCAATGAAAGGTTTGCTGAAGTTCGTCTAATCTTTATGTCAGTTTTTGCCCACTAATGGTTTTTGCATCAAAATTGTGCAAAATACGTGGGTTTGAAGCAAACCTCAGTAATAGTTTCAACTGAATTTTCCTTTGAGATTTTAGGTGGGTTCACACCCACATAAACTGAACCAGGAGAAAATGTTTACATGACAGCCTCCAAACAACACTATCAATTTCACATGTTCCTAATTAAAATATTAGCACTGTTCATAATTTTGGACTGAAGTCCCCACTGTTAATTTGATCTCATTCTTTAAAGGGATTCTGCTTACAAACTAATTGCAGAGCCAGCAACTGGGACAGGTTATACAGAAATTCTTGGGTTAATAAAATTGTTTTCACTGACAACCTTTCTAAATAGAAACAAACACATTTTGTTAAAACAAAACGGACCATAAACATTTTAAAATTAAAAATACAGAAAACCTAGGATCTTTGCCATAGTTCTGGTCTTTCTTTTTAGAAGCCCAAGTGATAACTTTTCCAGGCACTGAAAAGATATTCCTGATTATAACGCTTCTCCCTCCTCTGTTTGAGAAGATTCTTCTGGACAATAGTCTCTGCAAGCTGCGGTGAAGACTGCATAATTTACTGCTCAGCACAAAGGAAAGCAGCTTCCCCCCAGTGTGGTCTTTCACAGTTGTGAATCCAAGTTGCATGGTAATTAAAACTCAAAAATCCTCTTCCATCAACTCGAGAGAGAAATTCAAATTTAATTTCCAGTACTTAAATACCTCCCCCCGGAGCTCACTGAGCCTCCTATTAAAAAATCTCAGACATGCAAATGATGCCCTTTTCAGTACCGGCAGGAAAAACGTAATTGGTAGCAAGCAAAACTAATGATTGGGTTAATGAAATATAGGCTCTATTGACTCAGGACACTCAACTGAATCTGTTCCTGATCAGGGTAAACTATTCTCCCCCATCCCCCTTTCTTTTGTCTGCTGCATACTACCAGGCCTAAAACAGAAACTCATTCAAGAGTGATGCCTCCGTTAGAAATGGCAGGAGTCAGATCAAAGTCCCTCTAGCTGGAGGCCACAAGTGTTTACAGCCCTTCAAATGGAGAGCATAGCCTCTGCACACTCAGTGTTTTTTATTCCACACAGCACCAGTTATATTTGCATGGTGGAAGAGCAGGTTATTGGCGTAGGCTGGAAAAGTTGGCAGCAAAAAGGAAGAAGCAAAAAGAGGGTTGGATGGTACAAATCATTTTGGGGCTTAATTATAAAAAGCAAAACAAAGTGTAGACAGAACTTTCAAAGATCAAGGTCAAAGTCTCGCAGGATGGCTCGGCTTCATCTGTATGGGTTAGAAAGAGACAAAAGACCTGTCTTCCAGCTCAACTCCCTGCCCATGCAGGATTATTCCCTTCCATACATCCTGTGATGTTTATGTCCACTCTAGTTTTAATGGCACAGGGCACTTCCCTAGTGGGGCTATTGCACAGCTCCATACTTCTCACGGTCAGGGTGTTCTTTCTGATGATAATCAACCTAAAGTTTCCTTTTGTTAGTTTGATCCCATTCCTCCATTTGCGCCCCCATCCACCCCCATCCGCATACTGTCCCACCATCAAGAATTCCATTCTTTCCTTAGCATTAACACCCTTCAACCATTTGTAGAATGATGCCCCCATTTTGTCCTCTCTTAGGCCTGGTCTACACTACAGAGTTAGATGGACGAAACTCTGTAGTGTCTACACTACAATGGTGCTCCCGCCGATGTAAGTGACCCACTACATCGACTTGATAACGCCATCTCTGCGAGAGGCATATCGCTTACGTCGATGTAGTCAGGGTGACGCAGTGTCCACGTAGACACTGCATTACTTACATCACCTGTTAGTTGTCAGCTAGAGCCCCCCACCCCAGCTCTGACAGCCCACACTATCAGCCAGGCATGGGGATCACAGCTGCCCCCTCCTTCTGGTCCTGACAGACTGAGCTATCAGTGCTGGGACGGGGGGCCCAGCTGTGAGCCCTGTGCCTGATTGACACTTGGGCTGTCAGCACCAGAGAGGGAGGGGCCCCAGCTGTGAGCCCCATGCTCAACTGAGAGCTCAGGCTGTCAGTGCCAGGGCAGGGGGGCGGGCAGCTGTGAGCCCCGCTCTCGGTTGACGCTCGGCTATCAGCCCCAGGGCAGGGGGCTTCAGCTGTCAATGCCCCCACAATGCCCCACTTCAGTCAGTGGAAGTGCTCCTGTTGAGGACGTGGCACCACCAACAGAAGGAGCATAGGGTGGACATGAACCACCCCTTTAACTTCTGCGGTGGCTGTACATCAATGTAACTTACGTTGGCTTAATTTTGTAGTGTAGACAAGCCCTTAGACATGTTAATACAGAGTTTTCGTTTTCAATCTTTCCTCATCACTCAGTCCCCTGATCACTTTTGTTGCTCTTCCCTGAATTCCTTCCAATTTGTCAGGCTCTTTATTGCAGCCTGGTGCCCTAAATTGAATGCACCCATTCCAGGTATACTTATAACAGAGGGAACATAAGCAGAAAGCAGCTAAAGCAATTCCTCCAGGCTTTTCCAAGCTGTTTGTCCCCATTAATTTGGCATATACTTGCCAGGTGTAACATAGTAGAGATGTTAAAACCTCAGAAAAAGCATTGGCTCATTTAGGCAGAGTTGAGAGTAATTGTCCAATTATACACAGCATTTACTTACTGTGTAGGATGCAAGCAAGTCTCACAACTCCACTAACAATACAATGAAGTGTTAGCCAAGATGATTAGAGAGCATAAGTTCCTGCCAAGAGCTTTGTTCAAAGGAATGTAGCCTCTGAAGTTCATTGCTCCAGCAAGGAGAGCGCCACATTCAGCAATGTTAACGTCAGAGAAAGGCTTCCGGGGAGATCTCTGATCCAAGGACATGGAGTCTGGCTACGCTGCAGGAGTGATACACTGGGATCCCATAGGAAAATACAATCCAGCTCCACAGTACTCTGCACTGATCAACTGAAGGGGTTCTCCCTCCTGCATGGCCAAATATTACCAAAAGCAAACTACTGCTGTAGATGCAAGTGGCTCGAATCAGTTGCAGCATTCAGCCACATTCCAGTTCAGGACATGACCCCTTCTGGAGTATTTAGCAACTGGCCCTGGTCTGATGTGCAGGTACCTCTCATCACCACAATACTTCTTGGGCTTCAACAGCTCAGCACCCCAAAACAGGGTACAAAGTGCCCTATTTAGTAGGCTTAAGCTGGGTCACAAAATGGGGCTCTGGATTTTGAACAGCTCCAGAGCTATTCAGAGCACAGAATTCTGTAGTTTAAGTTCAGATCCATTTCTATTCATAATTCACAACACTCCAAGGTAGGTAAGGAAACAGAAAAAACATTTGGTTTGGCTTCTAGCCCAAACTCACTGTGAAGTGGGGGGCAAGGAGGAAAAGATGGCAAATAAGAAATGAAGAGTCTAAGCTCCTCTGGGTGGGGTTGGAGAGGCACAATAGTATGAAAGGGTTGGTTTGTTTTTAATTGAGGATTTTCCCCAGATACTGCTTTCCCCACTCAGTTCAGAAGAACGTTGAGCTGCACCACCACCCCTAAACAGACATTAGGTAAACATTTTGGGCTCACTCCATTTGCCCAGTAACTTAACTTTCTTCTGATAAACACATTCCAATGGCAGCGTAACCACATGAGGAAGTTGTGTTTCTCCCAACTGCCTTTCAGAAGTCAATACGGATATGAAAACACAGGCGCATATGCAAACCATCAAGCCACAGAATTATCTACCTAGGAATAATCATCCCAGTCATTGATAGTTCAGCGGCAAGCAGCCGAGCAGGTATAAAGAAGGTCTCTTCAGGAGTTCACTCGGGATACAACACAATTCCATTGTTATAAAACAACAATGGGCACCCATATGCTCCCTTTATGCCACTCAGGCAGTGCAAAGGGAGCAGAAACTGTCTGCATCTCCCTGACATTGGGGGCGTCCCTTTTTGGGGTACAGTCAGTGTAGCCAGTTCCTATGCTGACCCCCCACATGCAACGCTGGACTATGGGTTGTGCTGAGAGTGTAAAAATTAGGAAGGGGGAAAGGATCCAGCTATGCTGAAATGCTGGATGGTTCCTTGGGGGTAATTAACAAGTGCTGGAGCGTAGAGCAGCCTTAAGATTGCTCCAAACTCCAGCAGGGCTGGAGCTCTTGTAAAACGAGCCAGAGAATCAGCCATGACCTGAAACCAGGCACAGCAGAGAACTCAGATGCTCAGATACCACAATGATGGGTGCAGTATAAGAACCTGAGTAGAATAAATCTATTTATTATTAGGGCTGTCAATTAATCGCAATTAACTAACTCAAAAAAATTAACTGTGATTAAAAAAATGAATTGCGATTAATCACACTGTTAAACCACAGAATACCAATTGAAATTTATTAAATATTTTGGATGTTTTTCTACATTTTCAAATATATTGATTTCTATTACAACACAGAATAAAAAGTATACAGTGCTCACTTAATATTATTTTTATTACAAATATTTACACTGTAAAAATGATAAACAAAAGAAATAGTATTTTTCAATTCACCTCATACAAGTACTGTAGTGCAATCTCTTTATCATGAAAGTGTAATTTACAAATGTAGAATTAAGTAAAAAAATAACTGCACGCAAAAAAACAAAACAATGTAAAACTTTAGAGCCTACAAGTCTACTCAGTCCTACTTCTTGTTCAGCCAATTGCTAAGACAGATACGTTTGTTTACATTTACAGGCAATAATGCTGACTGCTTCTTATTTACAGTGTCACCTGAAAGTGAGAACAGGCATTCGCATGACACTTTTGTAGCCAGCATTGCAAGGCATTTACGTGCCAGATATGCTAAACATTCATATGCCTCTTCATGCTTCGGCCACCATTCCAGAGGACATGCTTCCATGCTGATGATGCTTGTTAAAAAAATAATGCATTAATTAAATTTGTGACTGAACTCCTTGGGGGAGAATTGTATGTCTCTGTTCTGTTTTACCCACATTTTGCCATATATTTCATGTTATAGTAGTCTCAGATGATGACCCCAGCACATTTTCGTTTTAAGAACACTTTCACTGCAGATTTGACAAAATGAAAAGAAGGTACCAATGTGAGATTTCTAAGGTTAGCTACAGCACTCGACCCAAGGTTTAAGAATCGAAGTGCCTTCCAAAATCTGAAAGGGACGAGGTGTGGAGCATGCTTCTGCTGGTGGCATCTGACTCAGATATGAAAATGAACATGCATCGGCCCGCTTTTTGGATTGTTATTGAGCAGAACCCATCATCAGAATGGACGCATATATTCTGGAATGGTGGTTGAAGCATGAAGGGACATCTGAATCTTTAGTGCATCTGGCATGTAAATATCTTGTGATGCTGGCTACAACAGTGTCATGTGAACGCCTGTTCTCACTTTCAGGAGACATTGTAAACAAGACTTGGACAGCATTATCTCCTGCAAATTGTACCCAAATTTGTTTGTCGGAGCGATTAGCTGAAGTAGGACTGAGTGGACTTGTAGGTTCTAAAGTTTTATATTGTTTTGTTTTTGAATGCAGTTATTTTTTGTACTTAATTCTACATTTGTAAGTTCAACTTTAATTATAAAAAGATTGCACTACAGTACTTGTATTAGATGAATTGAAATATACTTTTTCTTTTGTTTTTACAGTGCAAATATTTGTAATAAAAATAAATATAAAGTGAGCAGTGTACACTTTGTATTCTGTGTTGTAATTGAAATCAATATATTTGAAAATGTAAAAACCATCCAAAAATATTTCAATAAATGGTATTCTATTATTGTTAAACAGCATGATTAATCACGATTAATTTTTTAATCGCTTGACAGCCCTATTTATATGTATTATTTATTATTAATTATTAATTATTATTATTATTAATGATGATGATGATGATGCCTGGAATGGAGCATACACAAAACATTTACTAATAGTAAGAAGCTGAGAGGGATCAGAAATATTTTGGAGGATCAGATTAAGATACAGAACTGGGTAGGATCAAAATGAGACATAGGAAGACAAATGGAAAGTGCAGTAATCAATGTGTGAGAAAGGGGCAATACCATGGGGTAATACCATGGAGGAGAACAGGAGAGGGGAGAGGTTATTTGATAATTGATTAAATGTGAATCAATAGTACAACCCCATCTCAATACAAATAAGGCAAGCAGCTCAGCAGAGGAAGGTCAATCAGCGGCTGAATCTCCCTGCTCTGCTATCACCTGGACTATATTCCTCATTCCATTTTGTCTGTGACCTTAAGGAAGGTCTCTACAGGTCCACTCCTGGCTCTGCACCTCCTCAAAGGTGCTGACAGTTCACAACTCAATGGGAGATGTGCGTGCTCAGCATCTCATAGGACTAATCCTTAAGTTATTGAAAAACATGCTGCCAGGAGAAGCTATGGAATCACTTTGACTGGGGATAATTCAAGGACAGGTCAGACACCCATCCACCAGGAATTAAAAAAAATAAAATAAAAAATCAATCCTTCCATGATTCAGAGGAGCGGGGAATGGGACTAGACTATCTGAGTCTATAAACTATATGAACACTTCATATGGTTTGTAAAGCGCTGTATCCTCTTTTTCTTATCGGATGTCCCTGAAATCACATTTTGAAATAAAAACTCTATCGAAGCAGAACTGATAATAAATAATGGGGGACTTGGCTGCATTAACATGTTTATTATCTCCACTTTAAGCATTTTGGACTGGTGGCTGACCACTCCCTGAACCACTTGCTGGAAGTTTGTATAAACTCCACAGAGATTAAAACTAAAATAGAAAACTGACTCCAGGCTGGGGAAAATGAGAAGCAGGAAGTCAAGGGATATTTTTATTTACATTTTCAATTAACTTCAAGAGACAGAAATTACAGAGAGTGCTCAGAACTGGGTTTCAATCAAGGTAGGTGAGAGGGGGGAGTGCTTCATCTACATGCTTGTATCTGAAAATAGCTGCTCGCTCACAGCTACTGCTGTAGGTAATGAGGGGATTTCACACATTTGTGACTTGGAAGTGTGGGTCCCCAGCAGTGGCTCTGTGATGCAGAAGTCAGGAGAACTGGGCTCTGGCTGTGAAAGGTATGTCATCACGCACGGCTCAGCCTGAAATACATTTTAGGATTTCACTGCTACGGTACCTTACTGAAGTGTTAGCCACCAGAATAGCATGGGTTCTGAATACACGCCATGTGTCACGGTCCAACAGGGGCAACGTGTATGCAGTACAGAAAGGGACTCTCTCTTCACCAAGAGAAATGTTTCATGAAGCACATCTCCTGTAACTCTGCCAAATCACACACCTTGCTCAAGGCACCTTCTGTCTGACCATTGTGTAGCATCATCCAAAGGGGGTCCAGTCCACAGACAATTTTACTTCACCAAAATAAAAGTTCATTTTGCACATCAAACAAAAGGAAAAGTGGGGCCAAGAGACCAGTTGATTAGCCAGCTGGGATTGGTGTCCAGTCTCTGATGAATGGTGCACACTGCATGGAAGGTGGAAATCACACGTTAGGAAAAGCCAATTATTCATAGATTCCAAGGCCAGAAGGGACCATTGTGAACATCTAGTCTGGCCTCCTGTATAACACAGGCCAGAGAATTTCCCCAAAATAATTCCTAGAGCATATATTTTTTAGAAAAGCATCCAATCTTGATTTTAAAATTGTCAATGATGGAAATTACGCCATGACCCTTGGTAAGTCATTCCAATGGTTAATTACTCTCACTGTTAAAAATGTACACCTTATTTCTAGTCTAAATTTGTCTAGCTTCAATATCCAGCCAGTGGATCACGTCAGACCTTTCTCTGCTAGACTGCAGAGCCCGTTAGCAAATATTTGCTCCCCATGTAGATACTTACAGACTGTGATCAAGTCACCCCTTAACCTTCTCTTTGTTAAGCTAAATAGATTGAGCTCCTTGAGTCTATTACTATAAGGCAGGTTTTCTAATCCTTTAATCATTCTTTTGGCTCTTCTCTGAACTGTTTCCAATTTATCAACATCATTTTTGAACTGTGGAAACCACAACTGGACCCAGTATTCCATCAATTGTCAACACCAGTGCCAAATACAGAGATAAAATAACCCTTCTTCTCCTACTCGAGAGTCCCTTGTTTATGCATCCCAGGATTGCATTAGCTCTTTGGCCACAGCATCACACTGGGAGCTTATGTTTAGCTGGTGATCGACCATGACCCCCAAATCTTTTTCAGAGTCACTGCTTCCGAGCAGCCCCCATTCTGTAAGTATGGCCTATATTCTTTGTTTCTAGATGTATGCATTTACATTTAGCCATGAAAAACACATACTGTTTGCCTGCACCCAGCTTACCAAATGATCCAGATCGCTCAGTATCAGCGGTTTTCCTCTATTATTTCCCACAACCCCAATTTTTGCAATCTGCCAACTTTACCAGTGATGAATTTATGCTTCCTTCCAGGTCATTGATAAAAATGTTAAATAGCACAGAGCCAAGAACCAATTCCTGTGGGATCCCACTATAAACACACCTGCTTGATGATGATTCCCTGATTACAATTGCATTTAGAGACCTATCAGTTAGCCAACTTTTAATCCATTTAATGTGTGCCATGTTAATTTTATATTGTTCTAGTTTTTTAACCAAAATATTGTGCAGTACGTCAAATACCTTACAGAAGTCTAACTATATCACATCAACACTATTACCTTTATCAAGCAAACTTGTAACCTCATCAAGAGATATCAAGTTAGTTCGACAGGATCTATTTTCTATTAATTACATTACTTTCCTTTAATTCTTTATTGATTGAGTCCCATATCAGCCACTTCATATCTTGCCCAGGTTCAATGTGAGGTGGACAGGTCTATAAATACCTGGGTCATCCCACTTATCCTTTTTAAATATTGGCACAACATTAGCTTTCTTCCAATCTTCTGGAACTTCCCCTGCCCAGGTTTAGGAAGGGAGGCAATAGATACATCATGGAAATTAAAGATGGAAAAGGTCTATTGGGTCTTCTAGTGATTCTAGGCTATCTCCCTACCAGCACAGGATAGTTCTCAAGTGCTCAGTCTCGTCCAATTTTAAATGACTCAAATAAAGAACCACCAATCACTTCTCTCCATATACCTATTCCACAGCCTAATAGCTTTCACCTTGAGGAAATGCTTCCTGACTACATTTCTCCTTCACCTAATTTCATCCCATTAATCCTACTTATACATGCTTGGGCCACCCCACACAGCGCATCCCCCTCCATACTTCCACAGGGTTATATCCTGCTTTGTCAGTGTTTGCCCAAACTGTAGAAAACACAGGGCCCGGTCCTGCGGTCCTCACTGAGGCAAACCCCCCTTTACAGCAGGATCAGGCTCACGCTAAGGAGAAGTGAAATAGCGGGGCAAGTGTTTGTACAGAGTGATTTGTACTTCCCTCTCCACCCCTCCCCTCCCTCTGCATATACGCACATTCAGAACAGTTTTAAATGACAGGTTGTCCTTTCTTTTCTCTGTGGAGAGCTCTCCACTGCCAATTTCCATCCCATGAACACACAGCCAAAACAATACTATTTGTGTTGACCAACAGAAATTTAATCAACTAACAATAATAAACTGGGTAATACTTAATTGCATGCTCCCATCAGTCAGATGAAGGGATTTACAAAGCAAGGATTTATTTTCAAGCCTTGGCAGTTTTCCCATGGTTACATTCTAAACTGTGGAGTTAGACAGGACAAGAAAACTCTGACACCTGGTTTTCCCTGCATAGAGGGTTACGTTATAATAAGTCTCTCAGCTATAGATCTATATTTTTTATGGTCTCTGTTTTGCTTCTTGCTCTTACCTAACTCCAGATGAGCATTACACCATAGCAGGGCACACTTTGAGACAGGAGGCTTATGTAATAGCAAATTCCATTAGCATTATGATGTTTTCAACGATAAAAAAGGTCAATACAGGCTCTATAGGCTCATACCAACAATGGCCAATTTACTACAGAGAACTAAATAACAGGTTTACGGTACTTACTGGAACCCATTAGCAGGATCCGCATTCATTTAACAGACACCATCTTTCCAGTTGGTTAAGACAACTTTTTTTCTAGTGTTACACAAGGACCCTTGGACTGTCTTTGCTTACTTTAGCAGAAGGAAGCTTGAAACAAGGAACAGAAAGCCACAATGGGCCACATTTGCAAACAAACTTGTGGAATAAGATGATGGCCAAATATCATCCACCTCACCATGCTGGCTGAAAATGGAGCAAAGGAAAATGTCTGGTCTTTTATTAAGGTATTTGCATTGAAGCCTGCCTAGTTTTGAGTTCACCCATACTCTCCTCCTCTCATAGAGGATCCATCCAGGGTTAGCAGATGGCCCTACATGGCAGTTCCCTGCAAAACAATGGAGAGAAGAATGGTCCATTCACCAGGAATGAAGGAAATAGCAGGCAACTGGTTGTTCATGTCAAGAAGACAACACTAGATAGGGTGGGCAGATGAAGGAGGCCCATGTGGTCGGGTGGAGCTCTCCATTGCCTGGTGAGCTAAGTGTGACTGCAGAGTGATACACCATGCTCCCTACATCCCCACCCCAGGGGCTGAACACACTGTACTCGTCTTGACAGCATGGAGGAGGACTGAACCAAGTTTCAAACTGAGCTCCCATGCAGATCGGTAGCGTGCAGAACTACCTCTAGGCAGAAAACATTTAACTTCCTTGCAGCTGTCACAGCACAGACTTTTGCGAAAAAACAACACGGGTTTAAGTTCTCAAGTGGAGAGCACATAGTAAAGACAAATTATTAATTATTACTGAAGACAGATTGTTACTAATTATTTGAGGAGTGCCAGCAGCATACTTGGTTTGATCACAGTTTGGCCATGTCTACTACAAATTTTATAGGACCTTGAAGGAACGCATGTTAAAAAGCTACCAGGATTCCAACTTTACAAGAATGGAATAATTATTCGCCTTCTGAGGAACCTGCTTAGTTAAATCATTTGTTAGGAGTGTATGCAATGCTCATCTAGCAATGCAGGCACACTTGTATACTCAGGAATAGGATTTTCCATATGTCTTATCTCGTTATGTGGTATTATACGAATGAACTGTGGGCTGCAAGGGGAGTGGCACATTCAGTAATATCTAGATCTGTACTTCCTGTTCAGAGAGGAGACTCACAGCAGGATTCAAAAAAGAAAGCTCAAAATAAGCATGTTTCTTGGAATAGTTTGCATCAGGCAGTAGTGGGACAAGTCCTTATACTGATCACCGCTGGACTCCCCACTGAGGGGGTGAATTTTTGGCTATAACTTAGGGGTTAGCTAAGCCCCAGGGCCAACTAATTTTGGCATGTAGGTCACACATCAAGTACAGACTGAAATTCTGAAGCCTGGAAGCTCCAGGAACAGCTGCTCCCTGACACTGCTCTGTCAAGCCAGGTGCTACATATTTGCATGTCACATTCACTTTGGGGCTGAAACTATTCTTATTTCAGCTTTACACCACCCCCAAACTCCTCAACCGATCTCCTACCTGCAGAAGAGGAGCAAACAGAAGCAGGCAGCTGGGTACTTGATTGGTGCACTGGAAGGCTATGTTTCAAGATTTCATCTTCAGACTTGAGGTTTGGGTATATTCTGTGCATGAGCATTGTGATAGCACAGGGCAGAATCTCCAAACACAGTAAAATAAATAATAATAATACCACCACCTCAGTATTATCTAGTGCTTTTCGTCACTAGATCTCAAAGCGCTTTACCAAGGAAGGCAGTATCAATACCCCTTTTAGAGAGAGGGAAACTGAGGCACAGAGCGGCAACGTGACTTGCCTAAGGTCACCTAGAAGGTCAGTGTCAGAGCCAGGAATAGCACCCTGGTCTCCTGAATCCCAGTCCAGAGCTCTATCCACTAGGCCACACTGCCTCAGGATGCTGGAAGCAGTACAGTGAGGAGGAAAGTTCGGGTGCTTCTAGACATAGGGACATTGTTTGGCAGAAAAAGTACCATGAAAAGAACAGGTCTGGGTGCCTCCACGCAGAGGCTCTGGAGAGCGTACGGCAGGAAGGTGCTCAAACCCACCCTGCCAAGCACAGCAGTATTAGGGCCCGAACTAGGGAGAAGCCATCTCCAAGAGGAGAGGTGTCAAGGGTGGGACAAGGGCACCTTTAGTGAGCTGAATGGGGGAACCTCTGAGCACAGGGCCATCACAGGCAGCACTACGGACAAGGAAGTTCTTTTAAACCAGCTGACCCACCTCCAGGCCAGTGTTCTGAGAAAGGGGTCAGAGTGGAGTCTGCCAGTGTGGAATCACCATTAGAAACACCCCCAAAGCACAATGCTCTGGAGATTAGCACAGAGTCTGTGGACAAGAGAAGTGGCTGGGGCACGCAGGCATTCAAAAAGGTCGGGAGATTCAGTCACACTCAGAATGACACCACCTGCCTCTGCTTCCTCATCAGAGAATCGAGCCCTTCCATGGGAATGTCTGAAAGCGGAGTCCATTCAAATAACAACAGAAACCAGTACATCAGAGTTGAAGGAGGAAGCTCTTTCCCTGGAATGACAGCAGCCATAAAAGCTCCCCTAGCCGGACACTGCGTGCATGCTAATTTGAGGAGAAGAACTTCCAGAAAGGCCTCCCAGGTTGCACAGGCTCCACCTGCTCCCACCATAACACAGTTTGTGTTTGATATTAAGGAGAAGAGTTAACAAACCTACGTGGCCAGAACCGGGAGATCTCTGCCAACAGCACAAGTAGAGAGGAGACAGCTATGGACAACAGGGGTTGGTGGTGGGACTGGAGAGGGGACAAAGCTTTGCTGCTGAGGAGAGGAGAAGAAAGGAGAAAGAACTGCCCTCCCAGCACAGGCTTGACAGAGTAGTGGAAGGAAACAGGGCTACAGCTTTAGCCTTCAGGGCTGAGGCCCCTGTTTAGCAGACACCGTCCTCTGACCAAAGTGGGATCCATCCACAGTCAGATGGAAGAAATGTCATTGAGCGATGCTAAACAACCTCTTTCTCAGGCAGGTTTCAGAGTAGGCCATTCTCTGCCTCAGGCCCGGAGGTGAGAGGGAGAAAAAAAAAAAAAAGGAATCCAAACCAGCTTCCCTACACGAACAGCTCCCATCATTACCATGGACCTGCTGAATAAAAGGACACAGATGTTTGTAAAGGGCCTTTTCTTCTCCCCACCCCCAATCTGTACTAATCTCCTCCAGCACCACTACTGCAGAAGGTAATCTAGAGGCAATGGTGTGCTCCCGAGCGCTCTGCCTCTCTCACACAGCACATCATTGTCTGGCGATCCTGTATCCTTGGGGCAGGAGGGATTGTCATCATCTTAAAAGTCATGATTTACAGAGGTAATAATCACTGCACCAGTCTCATTACATGCCAACTTTCTGGAAATTAGGTGATAGATATTATTCGTTAACTTGCCACATGATGCTCACATCCGTCCATCTGTCACAGCTAACATTTTGGTACAGAGCATGCAAGTTAATCACTGCTTTTGGAAAAAGGCAGCAGCTCTCCCCAAATACGATGGGGGAGAAAGAGTCTCTGAGTGCATTGGGAAAAATCACTTTAAAAATAAATGGTCTTCCAGTTAAAGGAGAGACCTGACTCACCTCAGAGGCTTCGTGAATATGCAAGTTAAATGGGCTCAAGTTAAATGGGCTGCCAGGACAGTACTTTCCAAAGCACGAGGGAAAACAAAGTTTTAAGAACTTAGTACAGCTCCTAGGTAGCGAAATGCAGGGGTAAGATATCCTCTTCCTGGAGAAATGCAACCCAAGGCCACACATGCTGCAGGGCTGTCTCTGTGTTCTACCAATATGTGGTGTTCAGTGACCGCTCAATGCCGAGAGTGCTTGCCAGAGACCTGTTTTATTTTGTTTTGGATTCCAGTTGGCCGAGCATAACATCAAGAGCTTCACAGTGCCCCTCCCAGACTCTCTGTCTGGGAAGCTCAGTCCTTAAAGCCCACAGTGAACTCACTGGGCCAGATAAGACCCATAACCTCTGGCTGAGTTACTGAAGTCCTTGTGTCACCTACTGCAGATTGCTGCTGAGGATTCCATTCCTTCACTCCACAGTGTGCACTGGCTGCCTGGCAAACAATATCCAGCTGTAGCAAATCTCCACACACCATGGTCATGCTATATTCAAAATACTTTAGCCAGCACAGGGGGTCTCCCAACCTGGTGCATAGCCAGCTCTGCTGCCAGGTTTGTGATCCCCTCACAGGAGCACCTGGTGGAGAAAGGTGGTGCCTGGGACACCACAGGATGCGACCGGGGTGTGAGGACATGTAGGTGGGGTTTTCCTATGGCCAGTTATCATTTGGCTTCCATAGGCTCACAGGGATTCCAGCAGCAGCCCTGAGGTGATATCCTAACTTGTATCAGGAGCCAAACCTGCCTCCTCTCCTATGGCACAAGTCACTTCTCCTTTGATGATGCACCAGACTCAGCATCAGCATAGGGATGAATTTAACCCCATGTCTTTTTTTCCTCCCAACCACCATGCATGGGTGATGGTGGAGGGGGTGGGAAGAAACTAGCTGAACCTAGACAGAGCATTGACAGCAAGAAAGAAGATTTGCCATCGAGAACTTTCCCCGCCACACAGGATGGGAAGAGGAGAGAAGGAGAGATAGAGGTGATGGGGTTCCTAAGAAGAACCTTGCAGCTGACCCTCCCCTAACTCCCAACCCTAAAGCTACCTTTGATCATCATGCATTTGGACTCCAATTACACCTTTATTAGCAGAAATGCTAGAATGGGATTTTTTTATTCCAATCTATTCATTTTCAGGAGGACTTAAAAAAAAAAGAGGGGAAGGTGTTTCAACCCCAAATGGATGAAAATTGTGCTGTACTGTATGGCTCCTATGAACGCATTATTTTAAGAAGGGCTATGCTTAGTGGTGACAGGTAGGAGAGGATAAACCCCAGGTTCTCAAGCCCTCAGATGGGCATTTCACTGGGCAGCAATCTATTTGCTCTGGAGTTTTCACATCTTAGTCATCATTAGGTAAATAATAAAAACTGCTTTGCAGCAAAGTTCTTGCCCTGGAAAAAAAAGAAATGCTGATGTTCCCATAAACAGCGTTAGCTTTTGAAAGGGAGGATCTGGCACTGCAGCTCTTTGACAAGGGTTCTGGGTTCACAAGCCATTTAAAAAAAAAAAAAGAAAGAAAGCAGTGATGAGTAAATCTACAATCCCAATGGCACAGCCAGTTTGTGTCAATAAATGTACATTAAGCCTTACGCTGGCAAAAATTAGCTTTTCCAACACCACCTCCAACCCCCTTGGCAATTGCATCCTCAGGTAAAATGCATCAACATGGACCACAAAATAAAAGAGTTTCTCATTCTTTTTATTCCAGTGTGCAAATGTGCCTGGGGCATTACAGGATTGGGAGGGGGCGGGGAGTGGAGGAGGGTGTTGAGGTGAAAAATGCGAACACAGAAAAGATCAGAGCATTCCAGGCTCTCCTTACATATGGAATGCTGCATGCGTATAACGTTGTCTAGTGGATAGTGCAGGGGTCTGGGAGTCAGGAGGAGTTCTGTGTTCTCTTTACAAGCCTGCCATTCACTATTTGCATGACCTAGTGCCTCATCTGTAAATTGGAACTAATATCTATGCACCTTATTTCCAAGTACTTTAATACCTTTGGGTAAGCAGCATTAAAAGTGCAATATATTCTTATATTTGAAAAGGCATTGGCAGCTCAACTAAAATAGTTATTCATATGGCAGTGGTCAGTAACAAATCTATTAACTTAGTAGTGTTAACCATCCTGATAGTATCATAATAGCACTCATGTTTCCCACACAATCTGATAAAAGTTATAAGTCTCTTACTTGCAGGCTAGCCCTGCTAAACTTGAATTGTGCTATTCAGACACACCTTTGGAGTTCTGGCAGGATGCCTTGACCCCAGACTTCCTTGGCAGAAATAAAAAGTTTCTTAAACCAATCACTAGCAAAAGTTGAAATGGTTAAATTTCAGGTAACATGGGTATGATCAAATTTTTGCTTTGGTTCCAGTGGATACATATACTTTCCTGATTACCTTAAATACTAACATTTTGTACTTCCATAGTATGGCACCACCTGAGTAGCTCTAAATGTATAAAACAGATATCAAGGACTTTAGTCTCACAAGTCCCAACAGAGGCAGGTAAGTAGTATCACCCCTATTTTACAGCTCGGAAAACTTTTCTGGCTCGAGGCCTATATATCACAAAAGAAATCTGTAGGAGACTGAGAAATGGAGTCCTGATCTACTGTCCCCTAGCCAATTGCCTCAAGCACAAGATTATCCTTTCTCCCTGTTCCCCATGTCTAAACGGAGGAAGCTCTAGTCATGCTCAAGGAGGAGGAGGTTAAGTTGTTAGCCTGTCTCATCCCATTTGAATCCTACTTGGATCATAAGCTTAACTGGCATTTCCCTTCTCATTCACAAACACCACAAAAACCTAGCATGTTGAATACAATTCCCTTCCCATTCACGAACGACCTGGGGGCAATGTAGGGGGCAAATGTTGGGGGAAAATGTTGGTCAGAACCGAGATGCATGGACAGAGCTGCAAAAGGAAGTTTGCATAGTGAGTACCTGCACTGGGACTGACTCAATATAGAGCTATTATAACCATCTTTTGTATGAGCACAAGGTTCAATTATATGGTTTTAAATGTCACAAGCAGCTGATACTACTAATGGTTTTAACACCTTGATGATTGTGCCCTTTGGAACAGTTTTCATTCGCCGTATACAAGTACTGTTTCACCTGCAGATTATTTAATTCGTCATTCCAGTGTATTGTAAAATAACAGTGTGAGAACTCAGACATAATCAGGGTTTAATTGCTCACTGTAACCCTGGTCAGGTCAGGTTAACAATGATTTTATGAAGCTCTCTGAGGCATTTACAGTATATGACGTCACAGTTTTTCTAGTCTTATCTAATAAAAGGCCAATCTGCCTTGTAACTCACATATTCAGTAAAGAGTACATACCCAGCACATGCATGCAAACCAACACAGCAAATCACACATATTTGGATATTACAGCGTTCCTCAGTTATGGCAATAAAACTGACTATAATTAAAAGTAGTTTCCATCTGAATTAATTTACACAGATAAGGACTCAGGGAGAAAATCATCCCTGGTTTAACCCCAATGAAGTCAATGCAGTTACTTCAGGGATGAATTTGGCTGCTGGTAGCTTCCTCCCGACATGAACACTAAGTCCCATTACTGTAAAATGAGCTATATGTGTGCAGAGAGGTACAGGGTCTCTAAAGACAAACACAATCACACACAGAGACTGGTAACAGACCAGAGTGCCTCCTGGTTCCAGATCCAGCAATCCTAGAATCCTTTCTAATTTCAGCCAATGCTGTTACATAGTTCTGGTTAGGTCAAAACATAGTTTCAGGTCATCAGAAAAACATCAGAAGTAAACATGCAACAAGTTTGACATCTGTAGTATACAAGGTCTTGGAAAAAATTTTGAAGGAGAAAGTAGTTAAGGACATTGAAGTCAATAGTAAATGGGACAAAATACAACATGGTTTTACAAAAGGTAGATCGTGCCAAACCAACCTAATCTCCTTCTTTGAGAAAGTAACAGATTTTTTAGACAAAGGAAACGCAGTGGATCTAATTTACCTAGATTTCAGTAAGGCATTTGATACCCGTGCCACATGGGGAATTATTAGTTAAACTGGAAAAGATGGGGATCAATATGAAAATTGAAAGGTGGATAAGGAATTGGTTAAAGGGGAGACTACAACGGGTCCTACCGAAAGGTGAACTGTCAGGCTGGAGGGAGGTTACCAGTGGAGTTCCTCAGGGATCGGTTTTGGGACCAATCTTATTTAATCTTTTTATTACTGACCTCGGCACAAAAAGTGGGAGTGTGCAAATAAAGTTTGCAGACGATACAAAGCTGGGAGGTATTGCCAATTTAGAGAAGGACAGGGATATCCTACAGGAGGATCTGGATGACCTTGTAGACTGGAGTAATAGTAATAGGATGAAATTTAATAGTGAGAAGTGTACGGTCATGCATTTAGGGATTAATAACAAGAATTTTAGTTATAAGCTGGGGACGCATCAATTAGAAGTAACGGAAGAGGAGAAGGACCTTGGAGTATTGGTTGATCATACGATGACTATGAGCCGCCAATGTGATATGGCTGTGAAAAAAGCTAATGCGGTCTTGGGATGCATCAGGAGAGGTATTTCCAATAGGGATAAGGAGGTTTTAGTACCATTATACAAGGCACTGGTGAGACCTCACCTGAAATACTGCGTGCAGTTCTGGTCTCCCATGTTTAAGAAGGATAAATTCAAACTGGAACAGGTACAGAGAAGGGCTACTAGGATGATCCGAGGAATGGAAAACTTGTCTTATGAAAGGAGACTCAAGGAGCTTGGCTTGTTTAGCCTAACTAAAAGAAGGCTGAGGGGAGATATGATTGCTCTCTATAAATATATCAGAGGGATAAATACCGGAGAGGGAGAGGAATTATTTAAGCTCAGTACCAATGTGGACACAAGAACAAGTGGATATAAACTGGCCATCAGGAAGTTTAGCCTTGAAATTAGACAAAGGTTTCTAACCATCAGAGGAGTGAAGTTTTGGAATAGCCTTCCAAGGGAAGCAGTGGGGGCAAAAGATCTATCTGGCTTTAAGATTAAACTCTATCAGTTTATGGAGGAGATGGTATGATGGGATAACATGGTTTTGCTGATTAATTGATCTTTAAATATTCATGGTAAATAGGCCTAATGGCCTGTGATGGGGTGTTAGATGGGGTGGGATCTGAGTTACCCAGGAAAGAATTTTCTGTAGTATCTGGCTGGTGAATCTTGCCCATATGCTCAGGGTTTAGCTGATCGCCATATTTGGGGTTGGGAAGGAATTTTCCTCCAGGGCAGATTGGAAGAGGCCCTGGAGGTTTTTCGCCTTCCTCTGTAGCATGGGACACGGGTCACTTGCTGGAGGATTCTCTGCTCCTTGAAGTCTTTAAACCACGATTTGAGGACTTCAATAGCTCAGACATAGGTGAGAGGTTTTTCGCAGGAGTGGGTGGGTGAGATTCTGTGGCCTGCGTTGTGCAGGAGGTTGGACTAGATCATCATAATGGTCCCTTCTGACCTTAGTATCTATGAATCTATAAATCTATATGAAAAAAAAAATTAAAAACCCTTAACTCTCAATTGGGTCATGGCCACACTATACCAGTGTCAGGTGGCCCATCGGGAATTCAAGCTTTCAGACATATTAATACAGGCTTGACTGAAGAAGGAATGAAAACAGACAGTTTTTAATGGATTAAAATTATAGCAGCCCTTGACTTGCTTTGTTGATTTTCTTCATAATCCCCCTGAACTAGAAATTCTGGTTTATTTTCAGTTTGTATACAAGGAAGAACAAGTGCTTTTGCTCTTAATAACTACTTTTAATTAAAATGATTAATAAAAGGTACCAGTTCACTTAGATTTATTACTTTTACTCCTTTTGACTTCTTCCCCCCCCCCCCCCCCCGTCCCCAGTAAGAGAGTCTATAACACTCAAGATACTAGTAGGATTGCCACTAGTCCGGTTTTTACCCCGACAGTCCGGTTTTTGGCTTCTGCGTCTGGTTGCCATTTAGGGTTGCCAGATGCCCGGTTTTTGACCGCAAAGTCTGGTCGAAAAGGAGACCTGGCAACCATAAATGGCACCTGAACCAAAAGTACAGTTACTGCAGGGCGGGGGGAGGCGCCAGGTCATTAACCCACGCCAGCCCCAGCTCAGCCAGGGCTAGGGTGACCAGATGAAACGGACAAAATATCGGGAACCATGGGGGAAGCAAAAAAAAAAAAAAAAAAGCGGCCAGAACCGAGTTGCCAAAGCCGCAATATCGGGACGAATGGCGTCCCGACGGTGCATTGGTCAGGACGCAGGACAAAGAACTGAAAATCAGGACAGTCCCGATTTTATCAGGACATCTGGTCACCCCAGCCAGAGCCGCCTCCTACATGCAGGAATGACGATCCAGTGAGCGACGAGGATGGGAGGGAGAGGAGCAAGTGACGGGGCAGGGCCTTGGAAAAAGAGGCAGGACGGGGCAGGGCCTCGGGGGTCTGGTTATCAGCAATTAGGAAGGTGGCAACCCTATATACTAATGCCATCTATCTAGGTATTTTATGACCCTCATAACGGTAGTATCTGAGCACCTTATCATCTTTAATATATTTATCCTCACAACCCCCCTGTGAAGTAGGGAAGTGCTCTTATCCCCATCTTACAGATGGGGAACTGAGGCACAGAAAGGCTACCTGACTTGCCCAAGGTCACATAGGAAGGCTGTGGTGGACCAGGGAATTGAACCAGACACTCCCAAGCACCCCAACCACTGGACCATCCTACCATGTGCTCAGTACTGATAAACTAGACTGTCAACACAGTGAAAACCCTTACAACTGGAAAAATAGCGTACAGCGCAGCACAAGGATTGAATGGGAATGTAAACTGACCTACTGGAGTCATTACAAGAGTTGCTGTGGGTCCTCTCCTACATAAAAGCACTAGGATTTGAACGTTTAGGGAGTTTATTTTCACTACTAAGCCACTGATTTTAAAAGCCCTTTGTAAGGTTATAATTAATGATATTATAATGTTGTGTATACACTACTGTTTGCTTGGGGTTTTTTGGAAAGGACATCATCAAGGACAACAGAACCAAACTATAAAACTGGGGTGTCCCTTTAACTCTCTATCCCTTCCCCCATCACCCCAAAAACTGACTAATCTATTTGTTCCTTAAAGCAACTGCAACATGGTAGCAGTTAATTTAAACGAATTTCTTGTATGAACCTGAAATAGAAAATGTAGCATGCTGAGTTGTGCTGCAGTCACAAATGCATCAGTCCATCCCTGTGCTCAGCGTGCCCGAGCTCTGTACACTCAAGTGCACAGGGGAATCCTGCTCTCTGGGTATCTCACTATCCTGCCTGCAGTGCTCTAGAGAATGGAGCAGACAGGACGAGAGAGAGAGCTGCAGCGAGACGTGCACACATTTGCCAGCACACCAAGAGACACAGCCAGCAGGTCTAATTTTAGACCTAACAGCCTTGACAGTGTCTCTTGAAGATGTGTATTGGGCAGACATGTACATAGTTGGAATGGTCGCATTGCAAAATAAATTAACATATAAATAAAACCCAGAGATTTCTAAGAAAGGTACAGAAAATACAGCACATGGAACAGGATGCTTCTTTGCAAAAGGGTTTACAGGCAAGAGGCGACTGAAGCGAATGTAGAAATGATGGACCAAATTCAGCCCTGGTGTGAGTGGGTGCCACTCCCATTGACTTCCCTATGAGCAGCACTCACTGAAACCAGATCCCAAATGGTATGGAGATCTGTGAGCTTACCCTCTCCTCCCTCCCCTCCCTTTGGAGGAAAGAAGTTTTTACTAAATTCTTTGTCACCAACGATACAGCATCAAATAGAATAATGCAAAAAAGACGTCTTCTTCCAGCACTACTTTTTCCAGACACCTCACATTAGTTTTGCAAGTAACAGAGTTGGAAAGGGGACAGTAGATTGCACTCAAATCTTAATAAATAGAACTACACCAGGGATTATCACACTGTTTGATAGCATCAAGCCCCATCTTAAGAGAAAGATTCTTTCGTGAGCCTCTCCCTTCCCATCCACAGTCAGACGAAGTGCCACCTCTTCCATGTGTAATTGCATAAAGTACCTGCAGCAAGGACAGCAATTGCTAACACAGGAATGTGGTATTAGGAAAGTACTTCATGCATATTTAGCTGTCTTTAATGTGATGTAGCAGCTGGGAGTGAAGAGAAGCATCTGCACCAGGTGACAAGCTGGCCGTCCACAGACTACCAGCGAGTTTTGGAAACCACTGGACTAGAGCAGAAGGGGAACAACGCTACACTGGCCCTGGGGAGATGGACTCGATTATCCAATAGGACTTTTCTCCCTCTAATTTCCATGATTCTATGAATAGACTATTCTCGCCTGCCAGAGCTTCTGGGACAAACCACACCCAGTAGTTAAAATACTAGTTTGGGCAATATTAATTGTTCCGTACGAAAAGGCTTGTCAGTCTCGGACTGCAATTCTGCACAAGGTTGGCACCAACAGCAGCTTCTAAATGAGCAACATTCCGTTCACTTTCTGATTAGTGGGGGTAAGGGTGGGAAAGGAGCAGGTGTCTGGTATATTCACACACTATACCAGGCGGGTCAGATTTTCAAAAGAGCTCTGGGCCAGATTTTCAAGCGACCAGCACCCACAGTTGGGGACAGATTTTCAAAACTCCTACAAAAATTTCCTAAAGGGAAAAGGAAAATAAATTGTTCCAGTATTAACTCTTGTTATCAGACAGACAAAGACAAAATAAATTTGTTTGCAAGCTGAAAAAACAGTGGTACAAGTGACTCTGGGCTTAGAAATGCCTTACCATTGTGGAGTCAGGTTTTTCCTTCAGGATTACATTTAGGTTTGTGGGAATTTAGTACAGCAGAAACTCACTAATCCACAGAGCACACAATTTTCACACACAAAACAGCAGAGTGGTATCATGAGGTCTGGTATTACCAAAACTTTCATTCCTTTGGCAAAATATATTACAGAATATTTACTAGTAGGAAGGCTCATATATCATTCAAACTAAAGTACATGCATCCAGCAAGTGAAGAGTACGTTTTGTGCTGCATTATCCTAAGCATCCTAAGTTTTTATTAGTGTTACCGTCTTTGTTTAACTACTAATTTGCAAAATTAAGACATTTACAATGCTCTGTAGTCTGTACTGCAAATTAGTAGGGGTCTAACCAGCATTCCCAATTACAAAACTTTTACCGCAATTTCAGGGATGAGAAAATGTGAAAAATGCACTGGCAAACTATTTCACGTGAAGGGAGTTTTTTGAATTACAACCCAGCAGCTGAACAGCTCATACAAAGGGGGACTGAGTGAGATGGAGACTGAATGTTGGCATTCAGTTCCAAGATCTATGACTCAAGTAGTTTAAATAGATCATAAAATAAAATGGATTTTGGGAGTACAAATTTTGTTAGAATAATCACTTCTGGAGCTAGAGTTCACACTTCTGAACTCAGTCCAACAAGGTCCTTCAAGGATTCCTTCAAGAAGCTCACCTTTCCCCATTAGGGTGTGGGCTAAAAGGATGAAAGGCAGGCCTGCAATTATCAAATTGGATCCAGAAACATATAAGCAAAAGTGTGACATCAGTCAGGAGAAAACAGGCCCTGTTAGAAAAATTCTACAGCTGTGTAGATATATTTGAGTAGAGAGACCTCCAACATGTATGCAGAATGTTCTTCGCTAACCTTAGCACCTACAAGGGCTAAGCCTCCCCTGGTGCAGCTGCCACCGACCTGCCGCCAGACACCTGGCCCGTGATGGCCCTGCCTGTGCTCCGCCTCTTGCCCAAGGCCCCCACTGTCCACAGCTGCCTGATGAGTCCCTCCTCTCCTCCACTCCACCCCTGCCGTCCAGAGATCCCTGCCGCCCGCCGCATCCCTCCTCATCCGCCCTCCCCCGTGAGACCCCCCACACCTGCCACGTACCTCCTCACCTACATGCCCCTCCCTTGCAAGGCCACCCAAGTCCCTACTCACCCCCCTCTTCCTGGAAGCCGGCTGGGGCTCAGCTCCAGCCAGCGGCCTGGAGCTCAGGGCTCGAGCCAGCCAGCACCCTGGGGTGGCTTGGGCCAGTGCTGGAGCCAGCCTGGGAGTCCAGCTGGTGCTCGGGCCTGTGCTCAGGCCAGCCCAGGGGTCCGGCAAGTGCTCTGGCCAGTGCTTGAGCCAGCCTGGGGATTGGGGCAGTTCAGCCGGGGCTCCTCTGGCCACAGTGGCAAGGCATGGCTCCGGCGGGCAAGGGGAGATGGAAGGGGCAGCGTAGGAGAAGGGCCTCGGGTGGAAGGGGCGGGGCCAGGGGCTAGCCTCCCCAAAGCGGGATTTCATCCACCTCCCATGCTTTCATTGTTATGAAGACATGGCACTACTGCAATATCCAAGCATGTAACATATAATGAAGTATTACCATAGCATCTGAGGGTATGCTTACACCACAGCTGGGAGGGAGCTTCCCAGAACAGGTAGACAGGCTTGTGCTAGTGGGGCTTGAGCTAACATGGTAGAAATAGCAGCATGGATGTTGCAGCTTAGATAGCAGCTTGAGCTCACAAGCCCACCTAACCCCCTGGGTCTCAGCTCAGGTGCCAAGCCTGAGCCTCCGCCGTAGCCACAACATCCATAATGCTAACGCGAGTCTGTCTACCTGGGCTGCAAGGCTCGCTCCCAGCTGTAATGTAGACAGACCCTAGAGGGCACTCAACCAAGTCTGAAGCCCCTGCCCTGATGCGCTTACAATCTAAATAGACAAAACAGACTAAAAGAAGTCTTGTCATCCCCACTTCACAATTAGGGAACTGAGACTCAGAGAGGTTAAGTGAGTTGCCCAAGCTTACACAGGAAGTCTGACTGAGCCAGGAACAGATCCCATGTATCCAAGTCAAATACCTTAACCACAAGGCTTGTTGAACACAGTGGCTTGGCTTGACCAGGTTACGTACACCAAATAAATAAATACCGCTGTTACATGGCTTAGGTTAAGAGCAGCCAACATACTGAAGATACAAAGTTATAAGGCCCAGATCCGAAAATCTTTACAAAGGTAAAACTTCTGCTGACTTATGGCCCCTGGGAAGCAAACATACCGTGCCTCCCACCAGCAGCACAACTTCAGAAGAGTGACTTAGGCCATGTCTACACATACATAGCTGCAGCAGCCAGCTACACCGATACAGCTGCGCCACTGCAGCAGGTCTGGTGAAGACGCTCTATGCTGATGGGAGAGAGCTCTCCCGTCGACATAAAGAAACAACCCCCCGTGAGCGGCATAAGCTACATCAGTGGGAGAAGCCCTCCCACTGACATAGCGCTGTGCACACTAGCGCTTATGTTGGTGTAACTTAAGTCGCTCGGGGGTGGAATATTCACACCCCTGAGCGACCTAAGTTTTGCCGATATAGGCAGTAGTGTAGACACAGCCGAAGAAAGCCCAGATAGTAGGCTGAGTGAGTTGAAAGTCATGGGTTAGATGGGGTTAAACTTGGATCACGTCTCCCTCCTCCAAGAGTAAAAAGCCCATGGGTTAGAGTAAAAAGCCCAAACACCTGAACACCAGCGATGATTCCAGCAGCCCTTACCCCGGCCCCTCCTTCTGTTCATGACTGATTGCTGCCCTTACAGACAGGCATGTTCTAAGCAGTCACCATCCTAATGATTCTCCTCCATTAGCAGTCACAGGCTGGGAACCCAGAGACTGCTGTTGCCATCACAGAATATTTGCTGCCAAGTAACTTTGACAATATGTTTATCAAAAAAAGAAAAAATGTTTGTGCACACAGAGTCAAATGGCTGAATTCTATTGCGCTGGAGTCACTCCAGTCAACAATCCACTTCTGTTAACATTGGCATTCCGGAACGCCCCGCTCTTCACAGTTTCACACCCTCTCGGGTACGTGAACAGTGCTGGAGGGAATGGCCTCCTAGGACGGAAATCTGCAGGGTGAAATCCTGGCTCCACTGAAGTTGATGGCAAAACTCCCAGGATTCACCAAAACAGTTAAAACCTTTGTGTATTTAACTGAACTCCCATAGCACAGGCAAGCACAGCTAATTCTTGGGTGTTCTGGTGAAAGGGCCAAATTCTGCTGGTAGCTATGCTGAAACCAGTGGAGTTCAGTTTTTCCAACCCCAAGCATTCAAAAAATCATGAGCTGGTCCCCCAAACTCATGAGATTTTTAAAAAAATACTACTACAATTTGGGCCTTTGATGTATCTTCTGATGTTTGAGCCTTTAAGGTTCACATTTTCTAGCTTTTCTCCACCACCATGGGACTTACTTTTTTTTTAAAAAAAAAATGAAAGCTGAAATTCTCACATTCACATGCTTCCAAGAGTCTGGGCTTATCAGAAAAGCACCAAAGATTGCAAGACTCAAGATAAAATTGTGAGAGTTGGTGGAACTGGGAATCCCTCTTGGCTGATACCAATGTAACTTAGAAGAGAATTTGGCCCAACAGTTCTTTTTAAATCTTTCATTGTTTCTCGTGGATATCATCTCAACACTGTTCCCTCTTGGAAACATCAAGTACGCATACAGTAATAATTACTAAGGGCCAGATTCTATTAGGTACTATTCAAAGTACGTAAGACTAACTCCAAAGGCAGTTCCATTGAAGTCAATGGAACTGTACATGAAGTTAACTGCCACTCTCCCAGAGTTAGGGCATCAGAATCTGGCCCTAAATCTAAACATTTATTAATAATAATAAATGCACTGTGCCTAGCACCTAGGAGCCCCAATCTTGGATCTGGGCTCCACTGTACCATGTGCTGTATAAATTCCCAGATACAGAGTCGAGAAATTTTTTCAGGTCAATAGGGGAAGGGGAAGGGGAAAAAAATGAAATGTATGTATTAAAAGGTCCAAGCATCAAAGACGGTTCAGTCAATCAAATTAGGAAGTCATGAATATTTTACTTTACAAATGTGATGTTTATAAGGGTTTTTTCAGTATTTTTTTCAAAGTCACCTCTGAGTTTTTGGGGTATCTGAGTAAAGTTCTTTCCTCACTATTTGAACTGTTTATCTGTATTTTCAGGTCAATGTTGTCCCCTGATAGCAGTACACATCAGGCACTGCACTCTCACTTATCTAAACCCCTGTTTTTCCATAGGTTTTGGATGTTTTCAGAAACCTTTTTGAGACAGCCGGAGTTGTACTTCATGCCCTGAGCTTGTTATAATTAAGAAGAGGTCATCTGAGTACTCACATTCTTTCAGACAAGTTCACACACCCCAAAATCAGACGGAGGAAATTACGAAGTTGTGAAACAAGCTGGGAAAGACTTGTGTTAATTATTAAAACGACAGCATTTAATTTCAGAGCCTTAATAATTCAATTTCATTACACAGGAGATAAAACTGTCAGACTACAGACCATAGACTTTTTTTTTAAATCAGCGCAGGACCACAATGATTTACTATATTGCCCTGCTCCAAACAACAGCCACACCTTAGAAAACTTGCATAGTTGCAAGTAATGAAAGTGGCACTAAACTATGAGTGGTTTCAATAGCGAACTATGCAAACGGCCCCGTACTCTGTTAGAAGCAGGTGATGACAGCATCTTTTCTTCAATTTAATCGTTATTTTTTTTAAAGACATAACCCCATCATCCTCTTTCAAATCCTTTTGTTCAGCAAACACTGGGCCCGCACAGATGGCACTGACTTGTGAAACAAACGGTTCCAGCTCATTGTTCATCCTAGCCATGAACAGCAGGAATCGAGGGGATGAGAGAGTGGAACCATTGACCGTACAGCCACAAATTATCACTCAATAGGCATCGGCGCTACCCCTCAGAATGGTCGCAGTCTCTTCTCTCTCAGGTCTATGTACACGGAGCAGGGAGGAGAGGATGCTCACATGCCCTCAAAAAGCTCATACACCAGAAAACAGTTAAATTAATCACCACAACTACAAAATAGCACCTTTACTCTGGGTTATGTGTTTAGTCTCTAGACACAACAGGAGTCCATCCGACTACTCATACAAATCATTGCCTCCTTCCAAGCCAAACAGAGCACTTCGTTCACCAGCATTCCCAGCATGCTTATCTTGTAGCCAGTGCTGCTGAAAATGGAATGCTAAGTTTTTACAGGCATCTTTTGGGGGAGGGGAAGGAGGGTCCTGGAGGAAAGAGATGCAAATAAATTCTCATCCCTTTTCACTCATTTACCCCCTCTCCATAAAATCAATGCCAAGTTAAACTCCATAGGCAATTTATGAAATGTTAAAAAATGATTTCTGGTAAACAGAAACCTATAATCAACAAAGATCATGTCAGGAGCGAGCGTGACCTCGTGCTGACAGTGATATAGATTAGCTCTACTGCGTTTTCAGTTCTCGTACCCTCTCATCTGGAGGAGAAGCACCTTCAATGGTGCCTTTAAATTTAGAGAGAGAGAGAAATCTATACTCCTTTTATTGGTGATGCTGTTGTGGAATTCACTAAGTGGATAATCACATTAATATAAAAACAAAAAGGAAAGGAAAAGCCTGTGGCAAGACTAATATTAATACCCAGCCATGTCACTCTCAGTTAGGTTCATATCTAATGAGCACATTTTCTCCTTCCACTGTCCACTAATGCTATAAGCACTGTCCAATGAAAAACATAAAATGCTGCTTCTGGAAAGCAAATGATCTGGACCGGTAGATTTGGATCTAATCAGTTTTGAACATTTTTTAATGGACCAAGTAGGGCTTCTGCCAATTATAGCCAGATATGCTGGAAAATGTCTGCTTTATCCGCCTGAACTGAATATTACAGCTTCACAAAATGTCCAAATACAAAGATGCACATGCATCACTCACACACTGCTGCTACCGTGTGGCTTTCTGTTACTATTACTACAAAAAATAAATCTTCCTCCACACTATCTCTGCCCTTTCAGTTGGCAGCCAGTCAGCACTTAATACCATGTTTACATACACGTCCCATCTTTCAAGATGTGCAACTGTTTTCCCCAGATTACACAGGCATGGTTGGACCTCTTGTAACCAACAGTATATTCCAAAGGTCATTAGGAGGAATATAATTACACCCTGATTTACTCACATTGTCTAAGGTTGGGATAAGAAATTTCCAACAGGATCGTCCTAACTTTGAACAAAAACCCCTCCAAATTACACCCCTAAAAATACCTTCCCCATAAAGCTTTAACAACAGATGTTTTCCTAAAGAGAAAGATGACCCCGATATGGTTCTGTTTGTAGTCTTTCCAAGATAATCAGTTCAGGGCCTAATCTCACCCATGCTAGGCTGAAGGAGTGGAGGTTCTCACAAGCAACATGGGGCTCTTTCGTGAGAGCTATTTACAATTCTTGGGTAAGAGTCCACTCTCCCACAGCTATCCATTGCCACAATATACTTTCCCCCTCTTTTTCATCTCCAAGGAGGGCTCTCAGAGCACAAAGCTGCATTCCCATGATAATCTCGCTCTTGAAGACACTGGGATGCTGCACGAAACATGTTCAGGAAGCTTTCTATCTATCTATCTTAACGCATGGTTGGGTTCTTCCCTGGCGAGACAACAGTAGTCAGCCAGGAATAATCACAGCCTAATGTCTTGCAGATTCTGTAACTAGCCTGGTTTAGTCAAATGTGGGATTTAGATCAGTCATTTGTTTCTACTTGCCCTAGTGGAGACAGGATGGTAAAATCAAGCGCCATCAAAACCTCGCCCAGGCTCATGTTAGCCAGCAGCAGACCTGTCAAGCAGGGAGCAACAACGAATGGACCACGAATATTAAATGGACCGCACAGATGCCCCCCCACCCTCAACAGAATCTATGACTCCATCTCCTTCCAACACGGCTATAGTATCACACCTTTGAACCAAGGATCCCAAAATGATAGCCAAGCTTTACACACTCCAGCTCCAATCCAGCAGTTGGATCAAATGGGGGTGGGGGAAGGCAGAATTGACATTTTCCCCAAAATTGTTTTTCCATTTTTCTATCACCTCTGCTTTTCACTCGTTTTAAAATGCCATGGTAGACGGAGGGGTGAGGAAGGGAACAAACTATTCAGGGCTGCTGCTCACCCTAGATTTTAAATACCAATGACCAAATCACGGTTAGTTTCCTCTGAAACAGAATTAATACATAAAAACAAAAACGGGTCCCATTTCTCATTCCCTGACATGCTGGGACCGTGCTGGCAATTAAAGAGAAAGAAGAACAATCTCTATAGGTTTTTATTTGGGAAAACAATATTGTCCTGAGCTGGTTCAGCCTCAAAGAAACAATTTTGTGACATTAAAAATCATCCTTCCTTCTGAAGCCAGCCGGACGTAGCGATCCATTTGAAATCTATCTGCTTTGTTCTTCCTCACTGCTCTAGCTAGGCTTGCAAGACTGGAGAAGTTTTAGGGAAAAAGTAGTAAATAAAAGCCAACTTCCTCATCAGGTATCTAAACCCCACCTCCCTCTCCCCTCCTCTCATACGGAAATCTAGCACAGTCATTTTATTACAACTTTGGCTGTTCTAATCCGATTCATCTGCAAGACCATAAATCTCACAGGGTACAGCAGCAAAGCCTTCAATATAAGTGATGCGCGATGCCTCACCTGAGCAATGAACACCCCAAATTGCTGTTTTATTTCACCTTTTGGCACCAGGTTATGACCATTTGTGAGGCTAGTGCTGGAACTTGCTAGCCAATGTTAGCAGCTAATGATGGGGAAAAACCACAGGTGCTCTAGATCAGAGAGTTTAGCAAATATTGAGAAAAGGGGAAAAAAATCCAAAAGCCAGAAAGACTCACAGTTCAGGGTTGTGATGTACACATGGACTGGCCAATCCATACAATCACAAACTGTTGTCGAACAGCCTGAAGTTCCTCCACAGCAATGAAGAGGCTGATTTTATGTTTAAGACTCTCTGGTCAAGACAGAAGGCCAAGCAGAAAATCCAGTCTAATTCACAAGGATAAATTATGATTCATTCTTTTAAAATTCTTGATGGGACAGAAAAGGTAGGAAGCTAGGATTATCGCCCCAAACACTGCAGTAACAATCCACTGTTCTCTTGCAACATTAGCCTTTCACGTGGCACTGAAAACTTCTGCAATCCCAGAATTCTGACAGGACCAAGAACAGAAGCTTTGTCTCTCCCAACTGGTGATGTAAAAGAGAGGGGAACATGATCTAGTGTTCCGAGCATAAAACTGCAGGGATTAGTTCAATCATCACTTTGCCAGGACCTCTTCAGTTCTTATTCTATCTCGGACACTGACTAACTCCATGAAGTTGACGAAGTAATTTAACAGCTCAGTTTCTTCTTTAGTAGGATGGGGACCGCATTTACCTCTCTCACAGGGATGTTGTGCTTGTGCTTTGTCATGCTTTGATATCAGGGTTTCCTCATCAAAGATCGTGGAGTCACCCAGTATCTTTACATGTATAATGCTCTATAGGGGCCCATTCAGCTTCAGACTGCATTATGACTGTTTTGGGAATTCCTGGTTATTACTGAAGCTTCAGTGTTTTCTTTCTTATGTTGTTTTTTCCTACACTGCTCTGTACATATAATCAACTGGGTTGATTCTCTGGGGGGAAGGGTGGAGAATTCAATAATAAAAATGATCAACTAAAAACATGAGTTCACGCTGATGTATGCTATCTAGCAGGTTGCAAGCTCAGACCAATGCAGCAGGCTAATTTATTCACGTGCAGGAGTTTCAAAAGGTGTTGTACTGTGATCAGACCCTTTCATTTGTCTGCTAGAATAGTTTAAAGAAATGTTAATATTATTGTCTATGTTTATTTGTAACTTGTTGATTCACCTTATCTATGTCCCTGTAGTTAATTAGCTCTAATCAAAGGCTGTATTTATGTTTAAATGAAAATTTACTTAATGTGTAAAACTTCATGAAAACTAATGAAAGATTGTCTGGATTGCTGTAACTAAGTGCAATATATACAATTGCCCATCACATGGGATCAGAGCTTTGGAATGTAAATGAAGAAGCATGTTAACTTCAAAGCATGGGTCACTGTGTTCAACAATGGAATATCCACAAACTTCATCTGCATTTAGTCAAGAAGCGGAGGACTCATGTTGTGATGGGAACACTTGCCAGATTGCCTTCCAGAAAAAGCAGCTATAAGAAGAAACCCTGGGAGCGAACTGGTATCTCTGGACTGATGGATTCTGACAGGGGGAATCCTGAGTGATATCCCCAAAGCCATTTTGGGTAATCCTGAGAGACGGGAAACTAGCAGATCACTACATCTCTGCTATCATTTGAACTACAAACTTAGATTCACCTGTAACGTATTTTACCTGCTTTAACCTCCCAATAACTCATTTATTTTTCTTAGCTAATAAATCTTTAGCCAGTTTACTAGAGAAACTGGCTACAGCGTTATCTTTGGTGTGAGATCAAGAGCATCCACTGACCTGGGGTAAGTGACTGGCCCTTTAAGGTCGGGAGTGACCTAATGTGATGTGATTTTTTTATTTTAATTACCTTTGATCACCTAGTCCATCTTGCCTGGGTGGCAAGATGCGCTGGAGAGCAGCAGAGGGAGCTAAAACTAATATAGTAATCCATGAGTGCGCAGTTGATTCTGGCTTGGTGAAATCTAACTATAGAATATACCACCAGTTTGGGGTATCTTCCCTTTTTTCAGACAGTCGGACCTGAGAGTGGCACTCTCAGCTGTGAGCTATTCTGGACAGCGTGACAGCTGGTATGTCTACACGGAAATCGGGAGGTGTGATTCCAGCACACGTAGGCCTACCTGCAGAGCTTTAATGGAGCTAACTCGCTAAAAATAGCGGTGGAGCACAGCTAGCTGCCCAGGTACAAGCCTGCTCAAGACCCTGGGTACCTAGTCATACACAAGAGCAACTCCAGCCATTTTGCCAGTGCACTCACCCCACACCTGAACAAAAAAATCATGGAGATCAGCTCAGTCATTACTTTGCCAAATCAGCAGCCTTTGTTAAGCGTTACACAACCACTACTACAATTATTTCTGATTGGTAGATGGTTTAGAGAAACAAAATAAAACTATTAAGCAGGAACAGACCACAGACCACAACACCACAACTCTGCCTTGAATTCTACAAACAGATAATTAAATTCACGAAGAGAAATGACATGAATTGACACATGTGCATGGAGAGGATGATAAGATACACATTCCCATCTAAAAGATAAAGCACAAGAGAAAAAGGCCTGCTTAGATTGGCTACAGTTTCCCCGGACACTGCGGACATGTTGACTCTTTGGACCCAATTCTCCTCTCACTCACACTGCTTTCACCCCATTGTAACTACATGGGCTTCAATGTAGTTAGGTCTGATTTACATAGATGCATGTAAAAGTAGAATCAGGCTCTTTCTATCTTCTTGTTGCAAACACTGGACACAAACCTGGAGTGTAAGACCAAGCTCTGGTGCTCTTGGCATCTTCCAGATCACAGACTGAGAAAGACAACTTCTGCTTCCCACCAGCACACACAAAATGTTATCAGTATTTGATTGATGCATTTACTTCTATTTAACTTCCACATTCAGTGCATTGGAGAAACATTAGCTTCTTCCCACCAAGGGATGGCAATTGCCATTTATGCTTGCTTTTATATTGGAAAACATATTTCTAGTGCGTAGGCATCATCCCAGCCCACAGAATTTTATAACCTTCTCCTTAATTGTTATGTTACCATAGGACTCTATATTGGGTATTCAACCCCCTAATAAGCACTGTAACATTCAACAAATGTAAACAAGCCTCTGGCTAAAATTGCATGAAAAAATCTAAATAAATTAGGTACTAGAAAGATTAATAAGAGTCTTTATGGTTCTAACAATGGGAGACAGAAGAACACATTCTGGCAACTTATTTTAGTTCTTTTAAATCGTAGGCAGCTTTTCAGCAATAGTAATCCTTTGAAGCTAGCAGTTCTCTCCTAATCATCAGAGTTTATATTTACATGACGAAATGTATTGATGTATCTCAGGAATGTTGTGGTGGTAGTTAAATTGATGAAGACAACTCTGGCTGCAAACTGATGAATTTTAATGTGTCAATGTTAAATATGAAAATGCAGTTGCGTGCATCCCAGGATTCACTTGACCATATGGTCCAGAATCATCATTAATGTATTTGGACTCCATTTCATGTAACTTACAAGAGCATTAAATTAATATTTATTTTTCAGAACTATGAAAAAAAAATATTTGCCAAATTGTGGTATTTTATTATTGCAAGTTGGGGGAAGAGAAAACATGTATTTCCTCCAGTGCAGATAATCTCATTGGGAGCTTTCAGAAGTATTAGTAAAGTTCCTTAACCAGAAGTCAGTTGGAGCTATTTCACCACACCAGCACTTCCATAGCGGCCCATCAGTGTCAACATTGAGTAAACTTTTACTTTAATAAAGAAACTCATTTTCTAATCAATGTGTGTTGTACAAAAAACCTTCCAAATATACATGCAGCCCAGTCCTTCTGAGTCTGCAGACTGAAACAATAGTTATGAGGTGAGAAATGCCCCAAATGGGGAGTGTTGACTCTGAAACCTACTGATGCCAATCTAAATGTCAAAACTGTTAATTGTTGCTGTACTGAGAATCTTAATTGTAGCTTCCAGCTAATCAGGAGCTACGCTCAAAATGAATCTTCGAAAGAATGCATTCATATAGCATGAACATGGAGAATTCCATCTGACAAACGTAGAGCTATACCAGTCTCACCAACTTGGTTTTTAAAGGAAGCACATGAGAGATTTGAAGAACTTTCTTAATTTCTTTAACTAGAGCTGTATGAAAATGCTGATACTATCAAGTTAGGAGAAACTAACCGGGCTCAACTTCCACTGCAATCAGTGGAGAGCTCAGGATGCTCAGTACCTTGTAGAGACAAGCTTTAAAATACTAGACAATATTTGTTCCACTTGAGAGGGTCAACAACACATTAGCATGCCATAAATTCCAGAGGTGTGTGGGCAAGGATACACAGACAGTGCTGCTTAAATATCGCACCTACACAAGAATAATGAAACATAGTAACTAATTACTAAGGAAGGAATTGTCATCGAAAATTGTGCAAGTACAATAATACTTATATTACTCCCGATATTGATGCCTGACTGTCACCAAAGGTTTTGTAGGCAAGTATTGTGCTGTCTATGCTGGCCAGTATGGACTCACTGTTATCTTGTACACCCCCATCCGTTTGTTGCACCTACCTGTTGTCTCTTGTAAGTTCCAACCATCTCTTCATTCTGTTGTGTCCAGCGTGTATTATGAGGGGGGGCCCTCCCGTATCTGTGACTGTGCCCTGTGGGCACTACCGCAACACAAATAATAATAGCAATTGTAACAGGCACTTCACAGAAGATGCAAAGAAAAAGACCCTGATTCCAAAGGGTTTAACGTTGTAACATCACACGAATATGCGTAACAAAAAAAGCGGAAGGTGGAGAGGTAAGAAGTCACAGCAGCTAAAGAATAAAGTAAGACACAGTATGAATTGTTTGACTTTTGTAGCCTGTCAGACTTCAACTGCTGCCTTCCCATTTATGTCCAAAGAGATGGACTGTGCTGGCACAACCTGCCCTGCCTAAGCGCTGGAATTTCACTGCGCTGCCCCAAGATTCCTCTCTCACTCACGTTAGCGGGGCATGGTAACCTCCTTCTGGCCTATAGGACTAGCAGATCATTAGTACCCCAGCATGCCAGCTCAGCTGTGTTAGTTGGCAGATTAGGAGGATGGAACAAGACTCCACCCATTCTCCATCCCTCCCCATCCACCTGTTTATGGTGGGAATAGCAGGTGTGAGGCACCTTCTTATCCCTGCACCATCAGACCCCATCTCTGGGAAGGCCCAGGTGGGGTGGGGTGGGGAATGGGAAAGAGAAGCCTTAGGCCTGGTCTACAGTATGCGGTTATTTCTGAATTAGCCGAATTAATTCAAAATAAAACAGATTCTGTCCACACGACCAAACTGGTTTTTTCCAATTTAAAGGGCTCTTTAATCTGATTTCTGTACTCCACCTCGGCAAGTGGAGTAGCACTAAAATCGAGATTGCAGTTCCAGGTTACAGGTACTGTGGACACAATTCGACGTTATTGGCCTCCGGGAGCTATCCTAGAAGGCTCCCTTGTGACCACTCTGGACAACACTCTCAACTCCGATGCACTAGCCAGGTAGGCAGTAAAAGCCCTGGGAACTTTTGAATTTCATTTCCTGTTTGGTCACCATCAGCACAGCTGACCATCAGCACAGTCCACCATCACAGGCGACCATGCAGAGTCCGCCATCACAAGAGACCACGTAGTCCTGGATTTGCAGACGAGTTCCGGCGTGGTCCGAACGGGAGGTACTGGATCTCACTGCATGTTGGGGAGACGAATCTGTTATGGCAGAACTATGTTCCAAAAAAAGAAACTCAAATATGCATGCTAAAGTCTCCAGGGCCATGACGGAAAGAGGCTACTCCAGTGACACAGAGCAGTGTCGTACAAAAATCAAGGAGCTCAGGCAAACATACCAAAAAGCCAGGGAGGCGAACAGGCACTCTGGGTCACAGCCCCACACATGCCGCTTCTACCGTGAGCTGCATGCAATTATGGGGGGGGGGGTGACACCACCACTACCCCACCACTGACCTTGGATACCTGCAAGGGGGGAGTTGCACAGAGCGAGGAGGATAATTTATTGGAGGACGAAGAGGAGGAGGAGGACAGTGCACAGGTGACAAGTGGGGAATCCGTTTTCCCCCCTAGCCAGGAACTATTCTTAATGCTGGACCCAATAGCCTCCCCTCACTCCCAGTGCGGGCTCCCGGACCATGACCGTGGAGAAGGCACTTCTGGTGAGCAAGAGCCTGATCAGAGCCACGTGTTGGGGAGAAACCCAGCCACGCTGGGCTGTTCATGTTTAGTTTAAAGGGCTCATCCCTGCTCAGAGCCTCATCAGAGCCATGTGGTGGGTGCAGGGGGGTGGGGGGGCATGTTGTGTGAAACGCTTATCCCAGAGAGCCCGCAGGCCCTCCTTTTATATGGCAAACCCACCAGGCATTGCTTGCTATGGGAAAGGGGGCCTGGCAGTTTAAAAGCATTGAAATGAATACAGAAGAAGCAGAACCCCATATGCCCCTAGGGCTTACCATGGCTGCCTGCAAGCTGAATTCTGTTACCCGGCCGCGTGATGGCTTACTCACACCAAAGTGGCAGGCACTTCAGGATAAGAGGCAAAATGTGATCTTGAATAGAAAGAACATGTGTTGTGTACTATGAATGGCCTGTTTCACTGAGAAAGTGTCCCCTTTGTTCTCTAAAACGTATCTTTTAAAATGCTACCCTCCCTTTTTCTCCTCCCTCAGGTGCAAATATTTCAACACGGTTCCTATCTACTCCATCCCAGAGGCTGGTCCAGATTAGAAGGCGGAAAAAATGAACTCGGGAAGACATGTTCGCCGACCTCACGCAGTCCTCCCGCACTGATAGGGACCAGCTGAATGCATGGAGGCAAACAATTATGGAGTCCCATAAAGCGTTAAATGAACACGAAGAGAGGAGGGACGCACACGATGAGAGCAGGCAGGATCTATGGTCAAGCTCATGGGGGAGCAAACTGACATGCTCCCCTGTATGGTGAATCTAATGCGGGAAAGGCAGGAAGACTACAGACTGCCATGCATCCCCTGTTATAACTGCTCTCCCTCCTCCCCAAGTTCCATAGCCTCCTCACCCAGACACCCAAGAACACGTGGGGGGAAGCTATGGGGACCCACATACTCAAGCCCAGAGGATTGCACAAGCAGCAGAAAGCTGGCATATCCAAAATTTTGATTTGGTTTCTGGACTTGTACTTCCCTCCTCCTCCACCCCCGCTTCCCCAATTACCCCCCCCCCAAGTCTACCTTCTGATTTCTCTTAGTGTGTTGTGCAACAAAGAATAAAGAACTTTTTTAAACAATTGTGACTTTATTTCCTTTCATATATATAGGGGGCGGGTAACTTCAAAAAAAAACAAAACACAACTGTCACACCATATCCTGGCCAGTCATGAAACTGGTTTTCAAAGCTTCTCTGATGTGCAGCGCACCCTGCTGCGCTCTTCTAATCGCCCTGTTGTCTGGCTGTACGAAATTGGCCACCAGGCGAGTTGCCTCAACCTCCCACCCCGCCATAAACATCTCCCCTTACTCTCACAGATATTGTGGAGCACACACAATTAGAATTGGAATATTGGTTGTGCTGAGATCTAACTGAGTCAGTAAACCGCGCCAGCGCTCTTTCAAACGTCCAAAAGCACATTCTACCACCATTCTGCACTTGCTCAGCCGATAATTGAACTGCTCCTTACTACTGTCCAGGGTGCCTGTGTACAGCTTCACGAGCCATGGCAGCAAGGGGTAAGCTGGGTCCCCAAGGATAACTACTGGCATTTCAACATCCCCAACAGTAATTTTCTGGTCTGGGAAGTAAGTCCCTTCCTGCAGCTGTTCAAACAGACCAGAGTTCCTGAAGACGCGAGTGTCATGCACCTTTCCCAGCCATCCCACGTTGATGTCAGTGAAACATCCCTTGTGATCCACCAGTGCTTGCAGCACCATTGAAAAGGACCCCTTGCAGTTTACGTACTGGCCACCTTGGTGTTCCGGGGCCCAGATAGGGATATGGGTTCCGTCTATGGCCCCACCGCAATTAGGGAACCCCAGCGCGTTAAAGCCATCCACAATGGTCTGCACATTTCCCAAAGTCACTACCCTTGATAGCAGCTGGTCAGTGATTGTGTTGGCTACATGCAGCACAGCAGCCCCCACAGTAGATTTGCCCACTCCAAACTGATTCCTGACTGACTGGTAGCTGTCGGGCATTGCAAGCTTCCACAGGGCTATGGCCACTCGCTTCTCAACTGTGAGGGCTGCTCTCATTTTGGTGTCTTTGCGCTTCAGGGCAGGGGACAGCAAGTCACAAAGTTCCATGAAAGTGGCCCTACGCATACGAAAGTTTCGCAGCCACTGGGAACCATCCCGTACCCGCAACACTATGCGATCCCACCAGTCTGTGCTTGTTTCCCGGGCCCAGAATCGGCGTTCCACAGCATGAACTTGGCCCAACACCATCATGATCTCCCAATCGCCACATGCCGTGCTTCTAGGAACGTCTGTGTCCATGTCCTCCTCACTATCGTAATCGCGCTGTCGTCGCTTCCTAGCCCGATTTTGCAGGTACTGCACATACTGCTGGATAATGCGCGAGGTATTTACAATGGTCAAAACTGCAGCGGAGATCTGAGCGGGCTCCATGCTTGCCGCGCTATGGCGCCTGCATGGGTAATCCTGGGAAAAGGGCGTGAAACGTAGGAGAACAGAGAGGCAGCGAAAGAGGTGCTGTTCGGTTCACAATAGCCAAAAAAAAAAAAAAAGGCGGGAAATTGTTGTCTTCTGTAGCTTTCACGGAGGCGGGAGCCCAGGACAGACAACATGGAGAAGCTCGGTAGCGTGGCAAGAGCAGGAGAGCAGAGTTGGCGGCAGAAGCTGTGCTGCTCGGTTCACGATGGCCGAGCAGAGTTGGCAGCGGAAGCGGTCGATGAGGAAGAGAAAGAGTAGATACTTACAGAGATTACATAGAAAGACTAAAGGAAATGTGAGGTGGATTCATAGTACCAGGAGAGAAGAAGTGCACCGTACTGCACCGTCTGCTGAAAGCAGTATGGCGTCTGCACGCCAAAAAGGCACGAAACGATTGTCTGCTGTAGCTTTCACGGTGGGAAGAGCGACTGACGACACACCCAGAAACACTCGCGAGAATGTTTTTGCCCCATCATGCACTGGGAGCTTAACCCAGAATTCCAGTGGGCGGCGGGGACTGCGGGAACTGTGGGAGAGCTACCCACAATGCACCGTTCTGACAATCGATTCTAACCTCAGTACTGAGGACGCACTCTGCCAAATTCAAGCGCTTTAATGGGGACACACAAGACCGAATGTATAAAATTGCTTCCGAAAATTCAAACAGAATAATTTTGAAATAATTTCGTAGACGTACCCTGAGTCTCTGTTAAAACCTGATAATCAGTACAACTATCTCACCCCCAATCCATTTCCAGATTTTAGAGCTTGCCATATTTTGTGAGCCAGCTGGGCTCGCTTGATTAAAATAAATAAATCATTAATTAAAACTAAAAGTTCAAACTCTCTTTTGCTGCCCAAAATACAAACAAAGTAAGCCAAAAAACAACCAAACTAACAGCCAATGAGAGCCAGCTTTTGGAGAATATTAAAACCCATTCATCCTTGTCAGACAACGGCCTTCATAAGGTCATAAAGATGATGGAAAACATAAACAACCTTGGAAACATTTGCACAGTGCATTTTCCATAATGTAACAGCTGGGCAGATGTATTCTTCACAACAATCCCCACAACGAGAAGTTATTATTGCACAAAAATACATCTCCGTACGCATCACATGTAAGGCAGTCAGGTATAGCTGAGGTGTAAGTACTTGTTTAAATAGCAGCAAAAAAAGCCCCACGTAGTAAAAAAAAAAAAAAAAAAAAAAAAAAATGTACCCAGATTTTGATTTTAATCTTCCGCCCTCCCCTTTGTACACTTCTGGTCATGTATTATTATTTATTTGTGTACCATAATGCCTAGAAGCCCTAGTTATTGATCAGTGCCCCATTGTGCTAAGTGCTATACACACACCGACCAGAAAGGCAGGCCGTGCCCCGCAGATCCTCCTCCTCCTCTTATATTGGGATCTAATAGCGTGGACTCTCTCCAGCTGCGTGGAGGGCCAGTGACTTGTGGCAGATGCGCAATTAGGGCTTTCTAGTATAAACAAACACACACACTGCCTGCACGTTTGAGTAGCAAACAATTGTTATCTCTACTGTGGTAGCACCTAAGGACCCAACTGGGATTACGGCCCCATTGTACTAGGCACTGTACAAGCAAGTAGCACAGAATCAGTCCCTGGCCCCATGAGCCCACAGACGCCACTTACAGTCACTATCGGTAGAACAGCGACAGCTCTGCAGCTGTGCCACTGCAATGCCGGGGTGTATTCACTCCTCACAACAACGGAAGGGGTTTTTCCATCAATATAGTTAATCCATCTCTCTGAGAGACAGCAGCTAGGTCGACCGAAGAATTCTTCTGTTGACCTAGCTGTGTCTACACCGGGGGTTAGGTCAACCTAAGCACTTAGAGTGCAAAATTTTTCACAGCCCTGAGCAACATATCTAGATGGATGGAATTTTTAAGTGTAGAACAGGCCTGGGATTTAGCCAGTACGCTAGAGGTGAACAACAGCCAAATGGGAAGGAGGAGTAGAGACAGGTAAGATTGAGGTCTCAGGAGTCCCAGGTGGCCACCAGTCCAACCTACTAGACCAGAGGTGGGCAAACTACAGCCCCCGGGCAACATCTAGCCCCCAGCCCCTCCCCTGCTGTCCTCCCTCCCCCACAGCCTCAGCTTGCCGTACCGCCAGCGCTCTGGGCGGCGGGGCTGCGAATTCCTGCCGGGCAGCGTGGCGGCGTAGCTGGCTCCAGACGGGCAGCGTGGCTGACAGTCCTGCTGCTCTGAGAGGCATGGTAAGGGCGTGGGAAGCAGGGGGGGTTGGATAAGGGGCAGGGACTCCCAGGGGGCAGTCAGGGGACAGGGAGCAGGGGATGGTTGGATGGGGCGGAGGTTGGGGGAGTGGGCAGTCAGGGGACAGGGAGCAGGGGGGTTTGGATAGGGGGTGTGGTTCCAGGGGGCCTGTCAGGGGACAGGAAGCAGGGGTGGTTGGATAGGGGGTGGGGTAATGGGGAGTGGTTAGGGGCGGGGGGTCCTGGGAGGGGGTGGTCAGGGGACAAGGAGCGGGGGGGGGGTTGAATGGGTGGCAGGAAGTGGGAGGGGGAGGATAGGGGGCGGGGGCCAGGCTGTTTGGGGAGGCACAGCCTTCCCTACCTGGCCCTCCATACAGTTTTGCACCCCGATGTGGCGCTCAGGCCAAAAAGTTTGCCCACCCCTGTACTAGACTATTGTGGGTGTGAGCAGGAAACAAAATGAACAGCAGCTAATGCATTACATGCACCAGTGAGTGCTGCAGGATCAGCCCCCGAAATCCAGCAGTCCTTTTAGACAGTTGGAAAGAGCAACTCTAAATCTACTCACAGCTTTGAAAAGGTCAAGAGGCTTCAAAAAACATCTCTGTTCACCAACAATTTCGTTGGGTCAACTTTCTAAAATGCACCTTTAGCAAATTAATTCAATGCAAGATGAAATCTTCCGTTACTAAGAAGTGGCAGAAACAATACTGCTCTCATTATCGTCCTGAACAAGCAGTCCTTACCCAGGCACAACCCCCACTGATCTGACCCTACAGGACTTGTCAATGGGCATTATGCCCATTGACTTCAAGGCAAGGTGACCCTGCAATTCATTCTCAGGCATAATTCCCTGAAACATTCTGAGAAATAACTTCAGAGTCAACTTGCACAGAAGTCAGTGGCAGTTATGCTCAACTAAGGACCAGAGGGTTGGGTTCCATGCAATGAACCATAGGTGCTGATTTTTATTTGTTCCCATGGGTGCTCCCCCAACCCTGAGGCCCAGCCCCCACCTCACCCTATCCCCCAGGCCTCGCCCTCACACCACCTCTTCCTGCCCCCACTCTGCCCCCTCCCTGGGGCCCTGCCCTCGCTCCACCTCCTCGCTCAAGTTCCTCCTGCCAGACACTGAACAGCTGATCAGTGGCCCCACCGAACAGCTGTGGTTGGTGGGTGCTGAGCACCCACTATTTCTTCCCCCCCGTGTGTGCTTGAGCCCCTGAGCACCCACGGAGTCAGTGCCTATGCCATGCGCAACCCCTTCCCTTGAAAATTCAGACAAAAATCTTTTCGTGTGAGCTGTAATTTTGCAGGGATCACAATAACAAAGACAAATGTCCTGACACGTGATGTCAGCTCCTGGAGGATAACCAGAGAAATCCCAGCAGCATGATAGGACCGCTAACTCCACTGTCTGGCTATTTTTCAGCCTTGCTCTGCTCATACTTCGCTATTCACTTTTTGTTCAGAACTCATCTACTGCAATTCCTGCTCCGAATCTTTGGTGCACTCTGCTTCTATGCCTTCTCTTGCTAAGATATCCCATCTGTTGGCATGTGGTTTACTTTTCATTAAAAAATAAATTTAAAAAAAATAACCTAGTTTCCCTTCCCTGCGCCCCATGTACACAGGAAACAAACACTTCTCCTTCCGCAGTGAACGGAGCCATTTGCCTCTGTGGTTACACTGAATGGCTTAAATTAAGGCCCTGTTTACCCACATGTTGTACCACTTGAACTATATCAGGACAGTACAACCCCCCTCGCAGGGAGGCAGTTAGACCAGTATAAAATGTGCTTATACCAGTAGAACTTAATCTTGTACAGGAACAAGAATAAACTCTAGTGGCATAAGGCACCTTTGTCTCAGTTTAACAGGGTCTACACTAGAGGTTGGACCAATGTAGCTGTACCCGTAATATATTCACACACCTAACCAATGTAGTTATACCAGTGCCACAGCTGTGAATAGACACAGGGGCTTCAGGGGCTGCTCACATTTAGAGTTCCCAATCTTTACAAATTAGTTTGACAACAGAGGAGGTCTATCGCTATTATTTTTCTTTTCCAACTTTTGTGCTCTCTTAGTCTCTCTCTCTCTCTCAACAGCTCTGATGATTCAATTGTGAATCACTATACCAATCTAATATTTTAGCTGATAGAAAAAAAAAAACCTCATTGCATTATCCAAAGTGGATACCAACATTTTACAGCTGTGGTCCCCAAACTGTGGGGCACACCCCCCTGGGGAGCACAGAACAACGTTCAGGGTGTGGGAGAGGTGCAGCAGGGCCCTGGCCAGCACCCATGGTGGGTGGGGAGGAAGTGCCAGCCAGGCCCACTCTGCCCCCAGCTCCACTCCAGCCAAGGCCCCAGCCCCCAGCCCCTGCAGCAGGTCTGGCCCCGGCCTTGGCTCCCAGCCCCACTCCTGGCCAAGGCCCCAGCTGCAGCACCGGCCCTGCTCCCGGGTGTGGCCCCCAGCCCCCACCATGACCCTGACCCTGGCTCCTGGGGAGGGGAGGGGTTGCACACACCAGGTATGGGGAGGCATGGACAAAAAAGTTTGGGGACCACTGATTTACAGTCTTCCCTCTTTTCAACCAAATAAAGGAACCAGCAGGCCAACTCTTCAAAGGTGGGGAGAAGGGGAAAACAAGAGCACAAACCTTAAAGTTGTGTCACTTAAATTTCAGTAAGGTTCAACAATGTGATCAGGTGCTTATGAGACAAGGACAATAAACTGAATACGCCCAGGTGTTTCCCACAACCGTACATAATTACAAGTTGTCATAAGATTAGCAGCAACAGCAAGTCTGAACCAGTTTTGCTAAAGTGGGCTTCTGAACACCAGTCAGTCCGTAGTCACAGAATGGCCTGGTGCAATTGTGCAGTGAACACAAGAGCCACGTGACACAGCAGCCTCACTACAGACACAATAAGGCAGGCTTGGCCCTGACATATGCATACAAACATCTCCAGTGCTGAAGTCTCTTTGTCCTTGTGCAATTCATTCACAGCTCACTGGCTGCTTCAGTCCTGGCTACATCACCCGCATATTTCCATTTCAAAAAGAATATGTAGTCTGCTTTTCACTCAGCATTCCATTTTCACTCCAGCTGGGAAACAAAGAGTTAAGATCCATACCAAACTGAGTTCAGGTCGGGGAGCTGCGCTTTACAACTCCACCAGTCCATATCAGCATTAAATCTAGAGCTTCTGAACTACCCTGGCCATTCAGTGACCTCTGTTTGCAAATGCAGGACATGGCGAGTGCGGCACAAACTGACTAGCAAGACCATGTAGAGTTAGTTTTAGCTAAAGACTTAAACTAAACTAAAGGTAACTTGAGCATATTTAACATGAGCATTGACTTGCCAGACAGGGTACTCCCACAGATAGGCACCGTTCAATTAATCTTCTCCATCTGCACTGTTATTATTTATTGAGGGCTGTCAGTGTGATTGGGACTATATGAAATGTGGAGGAAGACATAGTGTATGACTCAAGGAGCTTACAGTCTAAACACATTGCTGCTTAAAGCTGCATTTTAATGCTTTTATTAAATATTTATGATAGATGCCAGCCTTAAGGTGAACACCTTAGTGGTACCAGATGACAGAACAAGGAGTTATGGTCTCAAGTTAAGTGGGGGAGGTTTAGGTTGGATATTAGGAAAAACTTTTTCACTAGGAGGGTGGTGAAGCATTGGAGGTTACCTAGGGAGGTGGTGGAATCTCCTTCCTTACAGGTTTTTAAGGTCAGGCTTGACAAAGCCCTGGCTGGGATGATTTAGTGGGGGATTGGTCCTGCTTTGAGCAGGGGGTTGGACTAGATGACCTCCTGAGGTCCCTTCCAACCTTGATATTCTACGATTCTACAAAAATGAACAGAGCAAAAAAAATCCTTATCATTTGGGACACTTAAATCCTGATGGGATAAATCACTAGAAATTATAATTTAGGGAACAGCCCTAGATTGGCCCAGTGATCTGTCTGTATGCCTGTCACAGGGTCTCGACCTGGAGGTCACAGACAGGTCTAGCAGGGTTGTAACTAGACATGCCAAACAAGTGGAAAAAATGCAGAAATTGGGCTTGTTTTTGGCTTAATTGGCTTGTTGGCTAGTTTTTGGCTTGCAACTTGTTTGACTTGTAATTTGTTGCAGCTTGTTGCTTCTTTTTTTTGATCGGTTGTAACCATGCTCCTTTTCTATAGGGGTAGATGGGAGCAGGGTCCTGAAACCTTTTTCTGTTGTAACATAGGGTCATGCTATGGAAAATGACAAAAATCACTGATCTAAGTTCTTATACCATACCCACCACAACTGGTGTTTGAGCATAGTGGTATGGCCCAAATGAACTAACAGGCCTCTTCCAGCTCTAATTTCTGATGTCTAGTTGTAAGAACTACGCTGAACCTCAGTGTACCCAAGTTAAGGATTTGGGGCAAGATTTTTAAGGTATTTAGGCACCTACTTCCCATTGAAATCAATAGAGTCAGGCATCTAAATCTCTCTTAAAGTCTGTCACATTATTGTTTATGAGTGTTTAATGAATAATAAAAACTCCCAGGAGTGCAGCCATCCTCTCACCACAAGCCTAGAAGCAGCCCCAGAAAGAGCAATAAAAGAATCAAAAGCATGTTTATGACTGCAAAGCAGCACAAGGTATATCAGCTGAGAGGGAGGGAGAATCATATATAAGAAGGAGGCTACTTTTCCTAAAAAACCCACAGATTATGTTAGCAAGGAAGCAAGAGCCTTAGTGTGGAAACAGCCTGATGCAAAGGTGTGGCCTTGTTTCCTCTAATCCCTGGCAAAGCTTTCCGTAGGAACCAGGAACAGGACTCTAGTGCCAACATTTCAGGGCGCAGCCACGTATGTTCTGTAAGCAGGGTGTGAACCAGGTGTACTTTAAACTGCATTTAAAGCACTTTGCCTGGTGGGGGGTTTTCAGGAAAAAAAAAATCAGCTAGCAATTCCAGCCACAACTTCACTTGCCAAAGAGAACTCTCTTGTAAACAACCAAAGTTACTAACAGAAAGGAATCACATGCTCGGACTTGAGTCATGGTTTTTGGGCCCAATTCTGATCTTACACTAGTATAAATCAGAAGTGACTCCATTGACATCTATAAGTTTACACAGATGTAAAAGCGGTGTAAGTGGGATCAGAATCCAGCTGTCCAACTCTTTTGTCTACTTTTATTTAGGAAGGATTTCCAATTGTGGTCATGTTAGCTACAAAGAGATTTCAATCATCACACCCCGATTTCATCACAGCTTTGATAGCTCCTTCAAGCCACAAAGGGAAGAATGTAGGATGCAAGCTGCTTTGGAACCCATCCAGCCCAGGCAAAAGGAACCGCAGTCCAGCTTGCAGTGATGAGAGGGATGTGCAAGTCTAACAAGTGAGAGTTCTACTTCTCGGGCTGCTGTACAAGTCAATCTTTCTGCTGAACACCCAGCCATCTGTAATGGAGCCAGCCTGCACCGTTTGCACAGTTCCGAGAAGGCAGCTGATGATTAAGCTGCATCACATGGCTGCTCTGACAAAACTCTTTACCTCAAGGAGCATTTCCATAAAACATCCCTCTGATCAGCAGCAGTACTATTATATTCATATTCCAGAGCTTTTAATAGGGTTTGGATAGAGCTGGAATTCACTGATACATCAGCTCAGCCCTTCTCTGCTGGCTGCACAGCTTCCGAAGAATTTAAACTTCCATTTTAAAAGAAAATCATTTTCTATCCCTATAGTGGCTAGGAAAACCTTCTGAATGTGACCTGATATGCTTCTCGTTTCTTGAGTTTGAAAACCAATAACCAGAAAAAAATTGCTTAAAGGCTTGTCTGTGCTAGACATTTTCCTAACGTTTCCCCACCATTGTTACCATTGCTGCAGCGACACTGGTGGTAGGGGTGGCTAGTGCACTAGAGTAGATAAGATGGCAGTTCCTGGTGTTTTAACCATCATACCATCTGGACCTGCTGTGTGGTGGGTTAGAGGACATGGTTGTTTAAAAGCCCAGTCTGTCAGTCCAGACCACACAAGCGCCCCCACAACTGCAGTTACACAGGTGGTAGCAACTGTGGGAAATTTTAAAAGGAAAAAAACCAGCCGGTGCAGGGTACAAACTGCCATCATTCATTTCAGTTGTGCAATAGCAGAACCATCCAGCTATACCAGGAGCGTAAGCAGAGTTTGAGTCGAGTGACACCACTATTTTCATATTCCGATTCCTGGCTTTTCATATGGGACATATTGACACATCTATACATGCGCTACATTAGCTGAACCTCAGTCTACTCTACACAAACAAGAAAGCTCAGAGTGAAGGGTGAAATTTGACCTTAACCTACTTCTGTATTAAGGGATGGCAGCTTACACTACATGCTATATATACTATGTAAAATCAACAGAATGCAGTAAAGGCAAGTTACAACTTAGAAATTTCTTTCCTTTTCCCTTTCCCTTAGTCCTAGTATCCTTCAGCAGTAATTATTTGCTGGTGCTGGCATTTATTATACCCACTGATAGATACATATTGCACGTGTGCGCACGCGCATACACATATACCCCACACACAGTCAGCTCGGACTTCAAATAATACACTGTTTTAAAACTTAATCCACATTTATCTAAGCAAAGCAAAAATACCCACAGACGAGGAATATCAAATGTTATAAATAAGTCAAATGTAAACTCAAAGTGTAGTTTTATACCAAATTAGTTAACATTTAGCTCCAAAAATGCCCAGCATAAGCTTTGCGTCTGCTCTCCATTCATCCAAGCTTAAAGCTTCATTCTCAAGTATATAATGAAATAGTGACCCCACTCAAAGAAAAAAGTGTAAATGAAAAAAATCCATAATTAACTAACTATTCTTTCCACTTAAGTACTATTAAATACATTACAGTGGGCATTAAGTTACAGTGGGCAATTCTGAGTAATTCTGTTTGACCTTTTGGTTGAAAACATCACACCATTATCAAACCAGGGACAGATCATCATAAAGATCCTCAGGCTTCATTTTTAGAAATAATGTGTGTTCGCAGAACCCACGGATTTCAGTGAGATCTGCAGGTGCTCCACGCCTTTGAAAATCAGACAACTCATTTTCAAAGATTAATGTGCAATTTCACAGCTAATTGGCTCATGCAGTTACCATGATTCCATGCAAATTCATGCCTAACTAGCCATTTGTGCTTGCAATAGTAGCAACAGCCAGGGTAAATTAGGCACATCAGTCGCACACCTACATGTCTGAAAATTAGTCCCAAAATATTAAGAGCACATTCATTTACAATTTCCCAAGCATTAGGTAAAGGCATTTCCTCACATACAAGAGAAAACAAACATCTAAGTATGTAATTTCCACTAGAAGTACTTGTTTATAGTCTGTAATTGGACAAACTGGTTTTATTGATTATTATTATTTTGTAATGATGGGGCTAGATCTGATATTCTCAACACCAATGGAACTACTCCTGGAATACTCCAGTACAAGAATGGGGATCAAAATCTGGCCCTTAGAGAAGTAGTAGTAACAACATAGGGTATAAGACTTAGAAACTGGAGAATCCAGGCCAAGCCACTTTCAGAAATGTAAGTTTCCCAGTAGATAAGAGCACCTAACTGTAACAATAAATAACTAGGAGAAAGTCTATAACCATCATGGCTTTTAATTAAAGAACATCCGAGTAGTCAGTTCAGAAGCCATTGCAACAGGGTGACCATAGCCCCACTCCAGGCAGGAATATAAAAGCACTGGACCACTGCTGACCTTTTGGCTTTTGACTCCAAAGGTCAGATTCTCTGCATACCCTTTTGTGCAATTCCGGCTCTTGTTTAAAGTGGTGTAAGCTCTATTTTAACACAACTCCAAACAGTGAGCCTGCCCCACACCAGGTGGCCAGTGGGATTTCCATACTTTCATTGGGACTAGAAATTTTTTTGGTAAACAAGTTCCATGCACTCTAAAAAAGGTAGAGTTCTTCAAACTGTTATTCCACTAATCTCAGCTATGATGACTGATGTTATGAAGCAACTGTTACCTTCAAGTCTGGCAATAACGTTTATACCATATTTAAAAGCAACTTGTGTATGGCCTAGGCTAGTCCATATTAATCATGGGTGTAACTCCACCAGCAATTAATTTGGCCCTATATGTTTGTCATACAGACTTCTTGATCAAACACAAAGCTCTAGCCTCGAAAAAAAAAGTGCCTTTGTAGCTATATCTTTTAATGTGACACGATAAGTGTTATTCAATCGTTTTACATAAATAAGCACTATCAAGGTCTTCCATGTTGGTCTGTGTTACCAGTTCCCCCAAGTACTTAGAAACACAGTGCCATTCAAATGCAAGCATGAATACTTTTTAAAATGAATCTATATTATTCCTAGGAGGGCTTGGATAGCATTTAAAAAAAATATGGCATCATTTTCACTTCTTTATTAAGATCATGCTGTAGTTAAAGAATTCAGTGTGGATTTTCCCCAAGTGCCAGTAACACCTGGCAGACCATAAAATTCTTAAGGATCCTTTACCATAATGACATTTCCACTGAAATTCATTCAAGCACTTAAATTTCATATCTCTGGAAATAAAGTTTGTTCTGTGATGAAAGGTCACTATCTTGATATAAAAATAAAACCCCAATATTCCAGTCAATAGTATTGACCAAAGGTAAATACAGTTTTTGCAATTGCAGATCCAGGAAGAATACACATCCGTCCGTCCGTCCCCCTCCCCCCGCCCCACACACACACCCTCAACTCTGCCCAGTGTTTTAATCAAATACAAACACTCTCTCTCCCCGCTCTGCCCAGTGTTTTAATCAAACACAAAGTTTTAACTCTCTCCCTCCTCCTAAGAGTACCCGTGAAATATTCTGTTCTCTGCAACTCGATAAAGTGTTTATGCAGGCAGGGTAGGAGAGAGGGAGCAGAAAATGTTCCAATAACAATGCACTTTAAAGAAAAATGTTTTCCCATGGTTTAAGGTTACAATCTAAATTTTGGTAGAAAAGCGATAGCGGGCGTCTTAGTCACAGGTATAATTAGAGAGGCCTTTGTTGCATACTATAGCGTAATAGACAGCATCCATAGGTTCACCTTGGCGTGGGAATGTATATTGTAATCCTGCTGGTGGCAATTCATCTTCTCTAAATATACTGCTGACCTAAAATCTCAGGTGCTCAGTCTTGTAGGTGGTCTGTTTCTTTACAGGAATGCGCCTGGTGTTTCTCAGCTCTTCTGTTTTTACTGATTAAGAGGATCCCTATGCGGCTCAAAGATGCAGGGGTCTTTTATGCCCTACACGTTTCAAAGGTTAAGAAAAGGGAAGGGAGGTGAAGAACTGCCTTCAGCTGCAACCCACAGGAGGAGTCCAAAGTTTCTTTGACAAGATAAGCAGTGATCACTTCCTAACAGCAGGATGCCACTCTTCATGTGAATGTATTTACACTTTAATACAGCTGAGACTACAGGCAAAAAGTAACCAAAAGCAGACATTTTAGCTGGGGTGAGGCAAGAGGAAACCTCAGCCAAAAGTGGAATGCCAGAAGGATAAAGCAAGAGATACATGTTGCTTTATGGTTTATTTTTAAAATTAGGGGAGCGAGAGGGGGAGTCTATATTTTCTGTTCATTTGATGGGCTTGCAGGCACACCGCCTTGGGCTGTGCACATGTCAGATTTCATGACCAAGTAGTCAGATCTGCTTAATAGTTATTTTTTTATTTCAATTTTACATGAAAAAAACACCCACAAAAAGCTCTGAGTGCCCTGCCAATAATTAAACTTACAATAGCCACCCGGCAGCATTAATACTAAAATATAAATCAATTAACCCCGCCAGCCAACAGCTTTAAACAATCAAATGGAGATAAAAATCGACACACACCATCAGACAACAGAAAGGAAAAAAAAACTGTAGAAATACAGCTCGCCCCAAAACCATACCCAGGAAGATCCTTCCCCCCAATACCCTGTCAGACAAAGGCCATCACCTTCAGCCTATTAGACGGGTGGCTTCCAAGAAATCCCAGATGCCGCGGGATTACAGGCTGGCGACTCAGGAGGGCACACTTTTGTCAGTGTCAGTACTGACTGAATAGCACACTGGAGCACTAGACTGCTGATAGTTCTGTCTTCAAGAGGAGTCAAGAGTGCAAGTCCTGACAATTTGTTATCATGATGCTGTCAATGCACGTGACATATAGATACCTGTGGTCATTAGAGATCCCAAGTGACTTTTTAAATCACAGCAGGGGAATTCTTATTTTTATTGCTGTCGCACCAAGGAGCTCTAGTCAGGGACCAGGATTCTTCATTGTGTTAGGTGCTGTATAAACACATAACAAAAAGATGACCCTTGCCCCACAGAGTTTACAATCTAAGTAGCTCCATTATTCTGGATAAATCTCAATTCTCATATTTGCATTGACCTCTCTGTACATCCTCTGTATTTTCAAACAGATAAGCTATTCCTCGCTCCCTTTGTGAAAGCATTGTTTGTAGTGTTTCCAGCACTGAATACTGTGCCATGTTCCAATCTAGAGGCGCACTAAATCAATGGTTTGGTATGACACTAACACATATACAAAACCATATATGCAAACACCCCTTGGCTAAGCCCCTTGGGTTGAGCCCATTGGGATGGAAGGTGCTATGTAACTAGAAGGGATCATCACCATCAGGCATAACTGTACATGGAATAGGATTACTTCTGCCATTTCACAAATCTGAAGGATTTATGACCCCAAAGCATGGCTGTGTCTGTTCTGAACACACCTAACCCCAAAATGGCTTGAGAAACTACACCAATATCCATCTGAACAGGTCATCAAAATGAGCAGAGACCAGGCAAGGTTTTTTTTCAGCTTCTCTCTTTTGGTCTGGTGCTTCTTTGCAAGCATTTATTAATTATTATTATTTTAATTCAAAATTTATGTGGAGTAGTGCTATACTCTAAACCAAAGCAATAAGACCTGAGCTGTGCTTGAAAATTGTCCACTCTAATATTTCAAGGTACAGACGTCTTTTGATCTATTGCACTGTGTACCAAGCTGATTTTACAGTTGACTTGCTGATGTCACATTGCGAAGAGACCAGAGCATTCTAGGCCACTTTTTAAAATGGAGATTTTTAACTCACTGCACAACATAAATGTAGTGTTGAGTACTCCTCCCTTAACCAAGCCTGCCTTTGACATACATTTTACTCCTCTAGTATGCAGCAATGTTGGAGATGTATGTAAGTGGAATGTGAACCTTTTCACCCTCAGAAAACTCCTTCTAGTATTCCTTGCATTCACTACCCCATGTGTTGTTTTAACATTTTCCGCAGACTATCACAAGTGCTCAATTTATGTTTTGAGGGGTTTTTAGATGATGATTACGCCATCATACATCCTAAGGTCTGAAAAGATCACAGCTAAAACATCAACAAAAATAAAATTGTTCCATTCCCTAGTTGCTCGCAAGTTCTACACTACTTTCACATTCACATTTAAACTGATATTTTATTTTATAGAGCATGGGGTATAATGCTGATCTCATCCTGCAATGAGCTGTAGGTGCACAAGCACCTTCTGGGAGGAGGGATAGCTCAGTGGTTTGAGCATTGGCCTGCTAAACCCAGGGTTGTGAGTTCACTCCTTGAGGGGGGCCATTTAGGGATCTGTGCCAAAAATTGGGGAGTAGTCCTGCTTTGAGCAGGAGGTTAGACTAGACGACCTCTTGAGGTCCCTTCCAGCCCTGATGATTCTAAGCCTTATCCCCTAAACAAAGCCCCATTGACTTCAAGTTCTCTTCTGATTTCACCAGTTTCTATTTTCCTCTCACTATTCCTATGAATTAAATGGAACCATTATTACGCAGAATAGTCTATAGTAATAGATTATTACACAGAATGAAGGAAAGCTGCAAATGTGCATGGATTTTCCTTGCAATAAGTACATACAACCTAGAGAATCTAGTTCCAGGAATGAGCATTCACCAGTTCATTTCCAATCCAAGCATGCCAATCATCAATGGGACATCAATGCAGCTGAAGAGCTAGATAGCTGCTAGCACAGAGCAGGGAAAACTCCAAACATTTGTTTTATCCTGCCAGCTTTGAAGATGGATGAGCAAGCAGAGCATTGCTCAGTGGGCCCATTTCTGGGAGAAGGGTATTCTTTCACAATGGGCATACCAGTTATTTCAGACACACGCTCTTTTATGTTGCTTTTACAGCCAAGGAAGTTAGCGAGAACATGGTGATCTGAGGCCCTAGCAGGATGGGTGGAGCTACATCTTCATCTCTCCAAGATGAATGGGAAGGGAGTAGGTGATGATTAGTAGGTGTCTGTCCCATTTGAGCCTCGTGACGTACGGGCTAAATTCAGCTTCGAGTAAAAGGGGTGTGACTCCCAAATGTCTGGGCCAAATTCAGCAGTGTGGAATAAGTAACACATCAGGTGCAAGCTGATTATCAAAGCAGCAAAGCCATCTAGCTTGTACCAATCCAGCATTCTGCGGGGATGTAAAATGGGTGGCTAACTCTCCTTACTCACCTGTGTGTGGAACAGGAAAAACAACTAAGGTGTAAGGTAAAGCAGGTCACTTTCAGTTCAGTGAAACCCCAAGCATTCCCCAGGCCAATTATAGCCCTGGTGTAAGCAGGCCTTGCTCCCACTAAATTGAGTCCACTTAAAAATAGGGGTTAAATTTCGACTTCATGGAACATCAAGTTGGTGAAATTACATTTATTTTGCACATGCCAAATCAGCACAACTTACAACACTTTGCCACTTTGTGCAGCTTGCACCATCATTTACACCATCACTATATTTTGGCCCCTCCCCACACAGAAAGGAGTGATTAGCTTGAGCACTCTTCATAGCTCCGTGGAGCCACAGATGGTTAGGGCAAGCTGTGGACAGGGAGTTGGCAGTGGGGGGGGAGTTGTACAGCCATAGGAGAGAGTTGATACAGCTTCCTCTCCCGCGCAAGGTTGCGCACCTACTGAGCCAACCCAATGACATGGATTGGAAAAGAGTCGTAGGGGGCTCAGAGCTGGCACACTGCCCTTCCATTAGGAGCCTGGCAGAACCATTCTTGAGTTCTCCAAGGATCTTGGGGAATTTAGTGTTTGTGGATCAGGATTCCGGTTTGTCCCCAGGTGGGAGAGGAGTTCAAACACCATTTAAGAATGCGCAGGAAACTCGGGAAGGGAAAACGTGGGAAGCTTCCTGACTGCTGTGTGGGTATTTCTGTATAGTATATAGCCAGTATACGCTGGCCCTGTGTTATTTCTCCCCTGATAGCAACCCTACCCCCACTCACTATGACTATGCAGCCAGGTGCTCCAATACACAGTGTAATTAATTGAGCTGAGAAGAGAGTGCTGGAAAAGCAGGGATCAGGAATGGGTTTTTCCCGGGGCACTACTGGCAAGGGAGGAAGGCAAATAGATGTGATCACTCTGCCAATGTTATTTTACAGGAGGCAAAAGTGGGTCACCCCGCCACACAGAGATACACTGTGGGGTGGGGGGGCAGGGAGTGGTGTGTGCATGTCTGTGTGTCAGATAAAGGTTTCTTCAACCTGTAAAGCTAGGAGGGATTGTACAGCCATTAGCAAGTCATTTCCTGGGACCACATTTATGTAGTCTGAGCTGCTGTCTAGGTGGATGTGGAGGGGAAGTGGATGCTGCCCAACCAGAGCTAAAGAGCAAGATACGAAAGTTTGAAGTGGCTTTGGGAGGCAAGTTTCCAGACTGCAAATGAAAAAGGTATGATTGCATGGGCTTGTTCAGAGCTGATAGAGCAAACCTGTCAAATGTTTTACTGTGGATATTCAGGCCAAAGAGATTTGTGTATGATCCAGGCAAGAGACTGCAAATTTGTCTTTGGCTGATGGCACCTGACAGGCCTTTTTCTCTGTGCTGGACTTGGACCAGAACTCAGCAGAGAGCAGTTCTGGGAGTAAAGCTGAGAATGGATTGCCCAGAACATCAATAAGATGCACTGGAGGAAAAAATCTCACCCCACCACCAACCCCCACCTGGCCAACGACGAGCTGCCTTTGTTCACAGCCTCCCCCTACCCCCTCTACCTCCCTCTCAAAGCTAGGTCCCCCCCCCACACACACACAGACACTGTGGCAGACAACACAAGGTGCCCAAGTATGGTGGGACGCTAGGGCGTACTCTCTTTTCCAGGAGCCCCACCCACAGGTAAGTCACTGGGGCAGATGGAGTCCAAAGGGAAAGAGAACCAACATCCCCAGAGCACTGAGGGATTTCCCTGGCTCCAGCTCTAGGATGGAGAGTGGGAGAAATGGGGAGCCACTCCACAAGACACAGTACAGGTTGCTCTCTCCTCGAGCATCAGCCCCACTTCGCAAGTTGGTGCGGACAGTTGTGGAAGGTGGAGGCCCCACTCTCTCAGAGTGACCGGATTCCCACAGGGACCAAGGACCACGCAGTCTACTCACAGGGAATGCTAGTGCAATCACCCTTGCACAGTCCATGCAACATGTGAGGAGGAAGCTGCTTGAGCAGCACCCCCACCCCATGCCAGGGCCAATCATAATCTGGCCCAGAATTGGGACATCAGAAAGAGTAAAAAAATAACTGAGCACAGATGACTCTGGCTCTCAAGTGAGTAAGCCAAATTTCAGTCTCAGGAATAGGGACTTGAAGTCAGTGCAGTGATTTGTATAAATATCCCTGAGTTTCAAGGTCCAGCGCTGGAATTAAGGCTCTTCAGGATCCAGTAGATAAACTTCAGTGCACGGCATTATCTCTGCATCTCAGTGTTAATAAACCTGGTGCCTTTCTACTTCTATTCATCCTTGTATTAACATACTGTCCTCAACAAACACCAGGGACTCTGTAGTCATTTGCTTCCCGCAATCACTGCTTTCTTCATTGCACTTGGCAAGTGTCGCCCATCATGTCTTCCTTCTCACTCACATTCCCAGTGGCTGGGCACCATCAGCAGAAATCCAATTACTGGGACAATGGGTCCCAGCCTGCAACAGGCTGACGGGTCTAGCTGACCTCCCGCCTCTGCGATCCCTGAACAATCATCACTTTTGTTTCAGCATTGCCATTGTTTGTGATTCTTTCGCCTCATGGACACAGGATAAAGGGAGATGTTCAGAGAGATGTTTATGAATGAGGCTCAGAGTACACACTGCAGGAATACAGGGCTTAACCTTGCACAAAAGGGATCACGGTTGATAAAAAAAAAAAAATGTATAGATTAAATGATTAAAGATGCAATATGCAACCAACTCAGAAATGAAAGGTTCTGGACAATCTAAAAATAAAGGGGGAAATCCTGGCCCCAGTTGAAGTCAATGGGAATTTTGCCATTGATTTCAACCAAAATGTTTATGCAAAATAGAACATCTTGGCAGGTTTTATGGTTGTGTTAAGATAGAGTTTAAAACATCTTTAAAATCTAATTAGATTGAATCTCAACTAGAGAAAAAATTAATTGAAGTTATTTTAAATAAATCAGTAAAACTCCAATGAAGGACCAGTTATGGGCCCCAGGATTTGGCCCAGAAAGACTAGGACCAGATCTTCTCCTCGTATAAACTGGAGTAAGTTCGATTTCAGTGGAGCTCCTCCAGCTGAGGATCTGTCCTTAACAATTCTACAAAACAAAATACAACAGGTGGATCTATAACTGGATCTTCCTCATCATCAGAGTAGCTGATTAAGTGGTTAGTTTACACTCAGTCAGCTACAACAGACGTTCTCTTTGGGAGGGGAGAAGAGTAGCTTAGATCACTATTTGGTTAAAATTAGCCTTTAATAATGTGCCTGCCTTGCATAATGGAATGGACACTCTAGTTCAGGGACGAGTTACACTAAGGCCAAAGAGGCAGCCCTACATTGCACAGCCAAACCTCCTAAGGATGGAGGACGAGAGCCGACAGCAAACCTGTCAGTGGCATTAAAATGTTCCCTCTTTGTGAAGCTCTTGTAAGCAGAAAAAGATAGTAACAACTTAAATCCGTTCTAGGCCTTCAAGAGTCAAGGCAGTCATGTAATTTCATTCAATGAAACATCATATGATAATAAGCAGCAATGAAATAAGCCACATATAAATCTCCCACTCACCGGAGCGCCACATATATAAATCCGTTTACCAAGGATTACTTTGTAGCTCCTGCCGTAATAAATCATTGAGAAAATGTCTAGTGCTTGCTAGCAGACTGGGGATTTTGAAAGACAGGCAGGCTCTCTCTTTTGGGGGAGGGACAGAAGAGGGAGTCATTTTTACTGAGCCAGCCTGAGAGTTAATTAAGAATAATGTATTTTTTAAAAAAAAATTAAAAAAAAAACAACACTTTTTTTTTATTGTCTGCCCTCTCCTCAACAAAAAGTATCAATCATAAACAAAGCAATATAAGAGCAGCTCCAAGGACCTGATCCAAAGTTCAGAGAAGTCAGTGCAAAGACTCCCATTGACTTAAATAGGCTTTGGATCAGGCTTCATTTCATCATCATCTACAAAAGGCCGGTATTCTGGCCATCTTTCTGCTTGAAGTAAATGTTTTATGTAGGCTAATCCCAGATAAATAATTGTTTTCTTGTATTATCTAGATCTTTCACTACACATTGTGGGCTGTATTAGAAAGATTAAGCTCTCCAAAGTCAACTAAGAGCCTTTGCTAGAGGGTACTCTGGTTTCCAACTGTACAAGAAAGCAATGCACCATCCTGAAATACCCTGTGTAGCTGCACTAAGGCGTGCCTTGCCAAACCAAGTAGCATGTCACCCAAAGTTGATTATTCGCAGCCTTGAACAAAGAACATAATCAGAGAAGTTTTTGTTCCAAGTTCATGAGCAAGTGGCAGTCAAAAAGGAGTAAGCGGTAGCATGACACAGTGATAGGAGGCGCTAGCTTTATGCCATTTTACCTTATTTATTGGAGCCAAACAGAAAACGTATACATGAAACGTCCTTACAGGAAAAGCAAAATGCTTTAGTGCTGTTTCACCCCAAAAGATAGCTTCCTTAAGATAACAATAGACAAACACATGCTATTCAGCTTTGCAGCAAATAATGGAGTACAACATACCTACCCTGCACCCTTTGTTCTCATTAGATCATGTAAGAAAGCAGAAAATACTAAGATGACAGGGACAGTTTCAAATAAGATGCAGGCAATGCACATTACTGGATCAGAACTCTTTCCTCTCTTTCTGCTTTTGATTTTTGCCTGTCCTTTGTACCGTCCATATCTTCATATCCATGGGGTACAAGAACCTGAGTGGAATAGAATCTAATCGTGGGGCCAAATTCACCCCACTGTAAAGGGGTGGGAGCCTGTCCACCTCAGGAACGTCTCCTTTCTGTGAGCAGACTGTCTTCAGGACACACAGCTCACACAGCTTCCACCTTCCTGGGTCTGACCTCGGAGCATTCAGCATCCTCTGCCCCTCCGTGTGCTTTCCACAGCGAGTTGATAGCGAGGCCCAAAAGAGGTGGTAAGCAGCTCTGCATTATGCAGTCAGCTTCTTTCAAAGGAGTTAAACCAGATCTTGATCGATAAAGGGTAAGTCAGACAATGGATATAGCAGCCATCTCGAAAGGGAAGAGAAAGAACAATCTGTGCAGGCTCAAACCCAGCCCAGGTCTGTAGTAACAGAAAGTCATTACGGTTTAAAGGATCTATAGTAGCTTATGTGACAAACATGGGGGATTCACCATCCAATTCCCAGTAGCCAATGGTCTAGAGGAAGTGCAAGAATAGCTCCGGGAAACACCAGGAGGCTAAACTGCTCACTAACACACCTGCTGCCCTGAAAAACTCCCACTGCCCTCACCCCTTTCATCCACTTCCTATTTAGAAAAGGGAAATTTGCTTTATGACCAGCCAGCCCAGTCCCAGCATTTGGTCACCAGGAACAAAGAGAGACCACACTGACAGCATGTCATTAGGACAAGCTCTGCTAGCGGAGAGATGTCCACTTTGCAAAGACCACCACCACATCTGGAACCCTACGGACTCCTGGTGGCAGCCTCAATAGATTCCAGGCTTTGTGACCTTGAAGTAGGTCTTTCAGGTTAGGAGTCAGGTTTGTTGGCAGGCGAGTGTGGGGAAAGTTTGCACAGCTGCTGCCTGTGTAGTACTGTCCTGTGGCTAAACAGAGGACTTCAGTCTCCAGGACTGTCAACTTTCTCAAGCACTAAACTCACACACATACATTTTTAAGAAAGAATATATATCAGAAAACACATGTTCCTACTGAGGCCATGCATCACAGGCTAGCTTTCAAAATCAATACTCACCCCGGTCTACACTGGGGTGGGGAGGGGAGGGGAGAAACGGGACACATCGATCTAAGTTACGCAACTTCAGCTACGTGAATAACGTAGCTGAAGTCGACGTACTTAGATCGACTTACCGTGGTGACTTCACCACAGTGAGTCAACTGCTGCCACTCCCCCGTCGACTCCGCCTTCGCCTCTCGTGGCTGTGGAGTACAAGTGCTTGGGGGTCAATTTATCGCGTCTAGACTAGACGCGATAAATCGATCCCTGCTGGATCGATCGCTGCCCGCCGATCCGGCGGATAGCGTAGACATACCCTCAGACTTTACTGACAATGAAGCTTCTCGTATCCGAAGAGCTTTTAGGAGGAAATCTTGTAGCAGTGCCTTACAAGGGTGGATTCTTGAGAAGTCTCCGATGCAGAGAATTTTTCACAGTCTTCACGAAAGCTTATGCTCAAATAAATTTGTTAGTCTCTAAGGTGCCACAAGTCCTCCTGTTCTTTAACACCAGTGATTATCTGATACCATTCCAGGCTGACCTCACATTCCTTACCCACCTGAAACTCCCATTTAAAGATAACAGGAGGTTTGGGTGCACAAGGAATGCAAGATTCAGCCAGGGACAAAGAGTCCAACTAATGCAGACCAACACAAGGCTGTTCATAAATGCTAGGAACTGATTTTGTTTCAATGCCATATTAACTTTAATCTCAATTGCTTATGGACCCAGAAGGCTAGTAAGAAGTCCAATATAATTTGTTAGAAGTAAGCTAGTAGGCTAAATTTTTGCTTTAAAATGCACAGCAACAGTTTTGCAAGCACAAACATTTTGTTATACATGTGGATGGGATCTGCAAGCAATTATTGCACATATTTCAGAAACACTCAGAAAGGCTTATAAGATAAGGCCCAGGACTGGAAGTCAGAAGATTTTCTCTGTTTTTCACTCTGTCATAGATAAGTTAATGTCCAAACTGTAAAAAAACAAAAAACAAAAAAATGGAGGGGAAGGGGGAGGATAATGAGGCCATCTTTATCTCATAAGGCTGCTGTGACACTAAACTCATTAAAGTTTGTAAAGCACTTTGAGATTCCTACTTGGAAGAGATTATACAAGTATATTCACACTGTTTCTAAAGAAGTACAGTACATATTACTGCAAATCCAGCAGAACCATTTCATGCACCATTAAAGTTTACTACACTTTCTTAATCTAATCATAAGCACTTCAGAACCTAGATCTGTCATTTGAAACATACAGATGAGCCTTCAACACTGAATTACCAACTGGGTCAACTATATAAAGCACAGGGTGAATATGTACTTATTTTTTCCATCTCTGCAACATTGTGAATTGTGCTAAAGTTTTGAACTGAACCCTGTTTGTATTTTCAAAACTCCGTAATTATGGGTCTCCTGACTGCTTGCTTTCCATCCTCTCAGTACTAGGGCTGCAGATTTCAGCAGGTTTGAAACTGTGACAGCATGTTTATTTGCACTGAAAAGCAAAAAGATATGCAGAGCCACAAAAAGTTCAGGTCTAAACTTTCCCAATGGTTAAATCAGAGGCTTTGATGCAGATCCATCTCATGTAAAAATACAGACTTCCCTTCTCCACCTGCTAATATTAATGAATCTGTGTTAGTTACAGTTCTCTACATCAATTCTTGGCTATTAGTTTGTGGTTTATTGATAAACATACAGTCTTTATTATTTTCTAGGCTCCTCTTGCCTGTGGTATGGTCTTGGTTTAAATCCAGATATGTAGTCTCTGTTTTAAAAATACATATTAAATCCAAACATTTTCATCCTTAACATATTACCCAGTCAGGAAGTTCTCTCTTTTTAAATACACAGAGAACTAGACTGTGTTTTGTATACAAGTGTGACTCCAAACCCATCCTTCACTTTGAGTGGTCAGAAAACAAATACCAGACTCCCTATTTTATCCAGCTAGGACTGAACAATAGGGTGGAACTGCAGTTTTTCCATCTGAAAAATTCCCCATTCAAAGGGACTTAGCTGGATGATTAAAAAGAAAAATAGAAATGCTTCCATGCGGGAACAAGTTAATCAGCTTTTGTTTACATGACCTATTCCTTCAGGGGCAGGACCCACAGAACAGACAGGTCATCTCCAAAACTACATTGCAAGCAGGGCTACTGATCAGCTATTTAGTGCACTTAACAGCTCTATCACAAGGTTTTGTCAGAACCGTAACCAAGATTTTTTAGATGTGACTAGCCACTTTGGGTACTGCCAATTTTCAAAAGTCTGACTTGAGTCACCTTCACTGAGCACCTGTCCTCTGAAAATCAAGTATCCTTAAAGGTTTCAGAGTAACAGCCGTGTTAGTCTGTATTCGCAAAAAGAAAAGGAGTATTTGTGGCACCTTAGAGACTAACCAATCTAAAGGTGCCACAAGTACTCCTTTTCTTTTTAAGTATCCTTAAAATATCTCAAGTTGAGTAGTAAAAAATGAGGCACCCAAAACAGCTAATCACTTTTGAAAAATCTTGGCCTACAGCTTTAAAAACAAGCAATAATACGTGTGTGTGTGCGCGCATGCACGCACATACATGTCCTTCACCTGTTCACATCTTCTTGCAACACACATGCAGCATCTGCCTCAATCTTTAACAATACTTGTCATTTCATTGCAAAATTATGTTCCTAGGTAAAATCTTCCCATCTAGATTTGAAACAGAAAAAACAAAACAAAAACAAAAAACACAGGAAGGGCATGGCTTTAACTTTTACCAGTGATTGACCAGTGCAAGCATTTTTTCCCTTTAAAACCTGTTGAAACCACTTCATAAAAATTAGTCCATCAATCAAAGGTCTCTTAAAGAGGGTTTAATTTGTACTTATTATTTGCAATATGATTTATGAGATTCAGTTTCTCTTTCCTACATCGCTCAGCTGCAAATTAGTACCTGACTGAATTCAAGAATGTATTTTACCCCCATAAGAGCTGCATGCACAGTTTGAATAATTAAATGTTGTGCATTTGGGGCAACCCTTATTTTTCCCCCTTGCTGCTTGGTTTTACACATAGAAAACATTTAGTGTACTAGACAAACAACAAACAGAAGCATAATTAGTCCTTTCAAACAGAGATGTTGTTTAACTTAACTAATTGAAAAGAGATAAAGCAAAAGCTTCCACTGGCTGGCTAGCAGCAGAGTCACAAATGCCACTTTTGTGAAGTTCATATTCCAGTAATTATCTTTTATACAAAGAACAGTGACTCACAAATCTATTTAAATTTTTTCATGAAAAAGCTTTACAAAAAGAAATCTGATAAAAAAGGCTTTTTATGTCAACTTAAATCTGAAACAAGGTCTTTATGATTTGTGGGAGTGGAAAGTCATTAAGGTTTCAATTCCAAATGAAAATTAAGGCTTTTAAACTTCCCACAATACTCACACTGACAACCTTTCATACATAATTGCTGAGGAAGAGTTACTGTGGTCTTGTCACCATTTTAATGATTTGCTAGTATACTGACAAATATCTCCTCCCTGTGAAATCCACCATGCAACCAAGAATAAAAGCCAGGGTTGGCTAAAGAAACATTTGGTTCAGACAGACAGCAGATTGGATCTGATTTCCTTTAATTCAAGACTTATTAGGTGTTAACAAATTAGAGGGGTCAGAAATGGAGCAATCAAGGGACAAGGTGGAAGTTTAGCTGGCAGGGCAAGGAAAAGAGTCTTTAGCTATTATAGCATGGACATTATTAGCTTTTGGCTGAGACAAAGAGAAACACAGCAGTTGAGGATTCATTTCCTTCATGTGTCTCAGCCTAAACTGCATTAGGAAGTCTTATGTTATCATCTCATCATAAAAAAAAACAAACCGGAGTATAAAATTTAGGATCACACGTGCTCATAAATTAGATAAGCTGAAAGACAACAACTTCCACCACCAGCTATTTCCCCCCCAAAATTGTTGCTTTTGCAATCTACTAGGACATAAGTTTACCTGTTGTGTATTTGTCTTGTCTGTCTGTTATTAGTAATAGACAGTGGTGTTTATTGTTTTTTGTCTCATTCACCGGAGGACTTCCTTTATGGAAAAAAGAAAAGGAGTACTTGTGGCACCTTAGAGACTAGCTGTAGCTCACGAAAGCTTATGCTCAAATAAATTGGTTAGTCTCTAAGGTGCCACAAGTACTCCTTTTCTTTTTGCAAATACAGACTAACACGACTGTTACTCTGAAACCTTTATGGAAAGTTTGTTTGTTAGGAATATTTAACATTAAGATGTTGGTAGCACATAGAGGTCTCAGTCAGGTCAGGCCTCCCTTTGTCTTAGGTAGTGTACATGCTATAAAGACCCCTTCCCAGAAATTTAAACACACTTTTTAAGTTTTACAGAAGAACTTGAAGCCTTGTTTCAACTTTATTGATGCCTAAACTGGGAATTCAGAGCAGCTGGGGATTTTGGTTACTGAAAAGGAGAAGAACTGCTCCTGGCTAGCTCTGAAAAATGTGTTTGTTATTATTTGTACTACAGTTGTGTCTAGAGGCCCCGTTGTGCTAGGTGCTATACCTAGACGTTATAAATGGCACTTCCTTTCCTGAAGAGCTTAGCATCTAAATGTACAGACAAAGGAAGTATTATTAGCCCCATTTTACAGGTAGGGAACTGAGCCACAGAAACTTTAAATGATTTGCACAAGGTCTCACAAGAAATCCGTGGTCAAGACAGGAGACGTACCCATGTCTTCTGAGTTCCAGAGCTTGAGCTACAAGACCACCTTTCCCTCCAGTAGCTGTCCTTATAAGGCTTAAAATTACAGCAACAACAAGATCTTTAACCACAGAGTAAGAAAAACCCAGATTTTTAATTTGGTTTAAAAGATGACAGAAGGAGACAAAACAGCCACGGCAGATTAGACTTCCACAAAACCCATAAATCAAAGCAAATAAAAAACTGACCCACCTACAAAAGTTGTCTAAATATACTGAACGGAGTATCATTCTGTTCAAACGCAGATATGTAACATAGCCTGGAGGACTGCAAATTGCAGAAGTAGTTACAGTTAGAAGTGGAATCTTCAGCAATTCCAAGAGAGAGAACATCTCAACGAACAGGGCATGCATTATCTTGTTTCATGACATCAAAGAGAAATGAATGTTCAGGCTTTGAGAACTGATCCCGTGTTTTAAGAGGAGGAACAAGTAGTTAAGTGGATGACAAAAGAAAAACCTCTAGGAGAAAACTGCATTGCAAATGTTATCACATTTGCAAGAGCAGATCCACAGCAGTAGCTGAACTGTAAACTGTTTATAGTATGAAAAATAAAAATCATAACCGAAAGAGTGAATAATTCAAAAGCAAGAAGGCAAGCATGACACACATGTAATAGCAAAGTATAGACCTATCAGCAGTCTGCAACGCATCAAACAATTGACTTGCTACAGCGTTGGGTGTGAGTAGCTACCAGCATCAAGAATAACAGGCCTTTTTAAAATCAGTAATTTCTACAATATGCCACCCTTGTGTGCCACATGAACTGCTGGTGAAGATCATATAACCTAGAAGTATTTATCACATTCCACTGAGAACAAGCTTTAAACTCAACAGGAAAGGATTAAGAGCTCTGCAGATCCAAAGCATAGATCAACATTGTATTTAGCTTCTGGGAAATTTACAAATACAAGACTGCTTCTACAAATGCAAGTACCAAAGAGAGAGAGAAGAAAGAGCAATCAGGAAGACAAAAGAACACCACGTCTCAAATGCTTTGAGATCTACTGATGAAAAGTACTATATAAGAGCTAGGTATTGTTGTTATCAGAAAAATGCCTTAAGATTATACGTAAAATACCATTTTCTTTATAACTCTGTCAAGAACTAAAATGATTGTGCACCTGAAAAGGATTGCTTCTGGCCCCATTACCCCGTTGGCAGGATAGGCTTCAAAAATTGACAAAGGTGTTCCAACATAAAATGTGGGAACTTTGCTATATTGAAAATGGATCCAAGGGAAACATACATCATGCTAAATGTGGGGTAGATGGGGAAAGCCAGTGAAAGAATCAACTCAGCTATTGGAAATAAATAAACCCCTTTAATAAGAAGATGTGGCTCAAACTCCTAGCCATTCATTAAGGAACTGGAGAAAGTTCCCATTACACATAAAGGCTATGTCTACACTGCACACTATTGGCACTGGCATTTCAGGTACATGTAAGTACTCTTGGCCATCCAGGATCTTGACAGATGAAAGGAGACATGACAAAGTCAGTCCGTCAGTGGTGCTTAGCAATGATATGAGAAAAGAGCCTGATGTGTGAGCGGAAAACCCTTCCACAGTGGCTACAGCTCCACACGCCAGATGGAGATTGAAGCATACTCTGCTCCCTGGCTCACCTGCAGGCCTCAGCCTGGGCTCTCTGGTGGCTCTCCATGGTGACTGCACAAGCCTGAACCCAGCTTCTCCAAACTGAGCGATTGTGGGCAGAATATTCCCAGTTGTCAGTGGGAATGCTGAATGTTTTGAGACTTTGCTTGACTTTGTCACTGTATAGGAGATTTGGCCTTCCTCTGTGTCGCAGGCAATTCTTGCGTTGGCCATAGAGCACAGCCTTCAGACGACGATCTCAAGGCATGCGCTCCATGTGTCCCAACCAGCAAAGCCTGCCAACGTCCAGGGTAGTCTACATATACTGTAGGCCGGTTTGCTCAAGGATCTCGGTATTGATCCCAAGTAACTCCAAAGATTTTTCTAAGACATCAGAGGTGGAAACTGCTCAATCTCCACTTCTACTTGGAGTCTGTAACCCAGCTTTCACAATCATAAAGAAGAGTACTAATGACACAAGCCTGATCCTTTGTGCTCAGGATTAGCAATTTGTTGTTCCAAACCCGTGAGGTAGGTTTGCCAAAAATGACAGAAGCTTTGCTGATTCTTGCATTGAGTTCCCTATCAAGGTTAAGTGAGCTGGTAAGAATTGAGCTGAGATAGCAGAAGTGACCCACATTATTCAGAGCTTCATTATTGACATAGATTTTAGGTGGAATGCTGGTACCTTCTGACAGGACAACTGTTTTCTTGATACTGATTACCATGCCAAACTTGGTGCATGCATCAGAAAACCTGTTCATTACAACCTGCAGTTCACTGGGTGAATTAGAAACAAATGCAGCAGCATCTGCAAAAAGCAGATCCTGAATAGTAAGCTGGGTGATGAAATGCCTTCTGCTCTGGAATCGTCTGATGTTAAACATGTAGCTCCATGCCACAGTGAAAAGCAGGCTACATCCACACTGTGGTGTGTAACTACATGTGTTAGTGAAAGGCTCTGGGAGGGGGAGGCAGCGGGAAAAGACTTCAGCAGCTGCTTTACCCTGTTGCCTCTCCCCTGCCAGAGCCTTTCCTCATTGCTGGAAGGCATTCCCTCCTGCAGGGAGAGATTCCAGCAGCTGGGAGGCAGCAGGATACTACACTACTAATAATAGCAGTGTAGGTGCAGGAGGCACTGCATGGGCATGAAGAAAGCTGTGTAAGGTACATACCGTAAAGGTTCAGGTGAGTCTCTACTCACCTAAACAGTGCTTCACCGTCTATACTGCTGTTTGTACCCGTTCTGGAGTGTGTATCATATATGTACTCTACACACTGCCATAAGGAGTGAGCAGTGTAGACGTACCTATATAAGGAGTAGGTAAGAACAGGAGAGGTGTTCATGGGACAGGACATAATCAATGATGACTAAGGTCATAGAACACAAGACATATATCCTAGTAAGAAATTGCATGTGAAAGATAGATGCAAGTCTTCTAGTGCATGTCTGACACTTAATGGTCAAGTCAAAGCAAGGAATGCAGGGTGCAACCTTATATTTGTAATATCAGCCTAGATTCTGACAGCTCTGGTTAGAAAACTGTGGGTAACTCCAACCAGCAGAAAGATATCAGATAAGGATACTGACAGCAAACTTTTTGCTACAATGGTTTCCATAGAAATATTGAGCTTCAGGGACTGGAAATGCCACAAGGATTACCTAATTTTTTTAAATAGTTGTTTGTTTTTATTGATCTGCTTTGACTTGTCCTCTTTATCCTCTCCCTTTTCCTTTTGATAGAATCATTCTTTAGTGACAGCTCAAGGCAACATCAGTCCTGCAGCTTACTGCACAGAGCAGCACACTTACCACACACTACAACCTCATTTTCTTATATCAGGATGCACCAAGCCCACAGGCAGGGTGGGGCCCTAGCTCATGAGGCCACGCTCCACCTCACCGGGGACAGGCTAAAACAACAGTACGTTGCCTACTGCTCCAGCTCTTGTCCAAGCGATGTGAAGCAGGAGCAGCCTTATTTTGACTCCATGGTGGTGATAACATGAGCCCCCTGGGAAACCCAGAAGTCCTTCCCTCTTTATTGTGAGCCTAGCTAGGCTCATGCAGGCTCCCCCCACCTCCTCCATCCACTAATCCCCTAGTTTCCTCCATAAACACTTAAGCTCTGTTTCCCTATTGTGAGGCCAGATCCCCAGCAGGCATAGCAGAGCAGTTTGGGGCAGGTGCAGGAGAAGAAAGGAGATCAACACACTGTCTTGAGCCTTACTGCAGGGGGTAGAGAGGGCAACTGAATAGCTTTGCAGGGTGTTGTAGATTTGCTTGAGCAGGCCCTGCAGGCAGGGCTGGGTTGACACTACAACATAGTCTAGCAATCTTATCACCCTTCTACTCTTTGATCTTCAGTGTGCACCTGACCCGTGCACCTGAGCCCACAACCCCTCCAATCACCGCTATTATTCCCAAATTCATATGGTAATGTGAAGAGAAACCCACCATGCTTATGTGACACTGGTTCATACATTACTGAGAAGCCTGCAAACGTGGGGTTCTCATGAGAACCCCACTGAAACCAATCTGCTAAATTCATCCCTGGTTTAGGATAGCTTTGACCAGACCACAGGGTCCCTGGGAGCAGAAAGACTGTATCCAACTGTTGTCTCTTGTCATAGTCTTAGATTGTAAGTGCTTTAAGGCAGGGACCGTCTTTTTTGTTCTGATTGTGTACAGTGCCTAGCATAATGGGGTCATGATCCCTGACTGGAGCCCACAATCAGGGAGACTGGAGCCCGTAGTAATCAAAACTGCCCAAGCAAGCTGAAAATTTGGCACCACTGACTGAAGTGGCTGCAGCGGGGGTGGGGATGTGCTGACTGACAGCTTCCTGTGGCAAGGCTCCTAAGGCTGCGTTCCCTAGTAGAGAACCAGCACTACTGGTTACCCTCTCCCAGGTTGAAGTCACCTCAGAGCACAGCAGCCCGAGCTAGTACAGAGAGGAGTACAGGCCAGTGAGTCAATGCTGATGAGTAAGGGTTTGTGAACAGGCCTCAATTATCCTAAGGAGTGCTCCTGACAGTGACTAGAACAGCATTTAAAAACTGCACTGGATGATGGGACAGCTGGTTTCAATGAGGATGTTGAATACCACTCCCGTTCATATACAGCTAGACTGGGTGTTACGGTGTAGGGGGACCACAATGCCTCAGGGAGGCACTCTCCCCCACAGGTACACACTGTGCACTAGCCTGTTGCTCTTCATAGTATATCAGGGTTGGAAGGGACCTCAGGAGGTCATCTAGTCTACCCAAAGCAGGACCAATCCCCAATTTTTGCCACCGATCCCAAAATGGCCTCCTCAAGGATTGAACTCACAATCCTGGGTATAGCAGGCCAATGCTCAAACCACTGAGCTATCCCTCCCCCTCTTCTAAGTGCCCAGCCCCACTCCTTGAACCTGTGTGGAGGAGAGGCCAGGTGATTTGCTCTCCAAAGGGAGCCAGGGGCAAGCAGTCCCTGTCATTGTGACCAGCTCTTGCAAGGGCAATATAAGGTAGGCGGCCCCTCTTTTTCTGTGGTCCCTGTGCACAAAAGTCAATTGCAGCCTGGCCCAAATGGTGCAGACTCACAAGACAACAAAGGTGTCATATATAACATGCAATGCAGCACTCCAATACCTCAGTGATAAGTGCTTCATAAATGCCTATCTATACCCAGAGATCATTTCCGAGTGCTGTACACCATGCATCCCATTCACAAATAAAAGTGCTCATTAGAAAAATGGAATTGCTGCCGTTTTAAGCCTCTGTCAGATGAAGAAGCGATTTACAAATGTACATGAGCAACGATGCTTCTGTTACTATGGAGAGTCACGTGTTGGCATGATTGTTGATGCGGGAGACAGAGTTAACCTTCTTCTTACTTCACAAGTCAATAGGCAACGGAAAGGCAGATTCTCTGAGACAATGCTACTTTTCCTGCCAGTAGTTATCTATTTGTGGAAATGGGTCAGCCTCTTCGTGGTGGACATGTTAGTGTGCGAGTGCCTAGCAGCGCTGCTTACAATTTTCTGTCCATTACACAGGCAGCGGAACGGCTGCACATAACTACTTCTGGCAGCCAAGTGTTTCATGAATTGCAGCAAGTTAACCACAAGGAGATGATGACATTTTGAGACAGGGCATGATAAATTCCAACTCCCAGACAAAAGGCATCTTTAAAAATAACAATACAAATGAGAACACAAACCCATACAACCCATACAGGTAAAAGCTACGGATGTGAGTTCTGGCACTAAGTCACCCCAGTACTACCAAGGTCAGCAATGTCATATGCTTTGCAATGAGATAAAGTTAAGGATAGATTGCTCATGAGTGAGGATTGAGTTCAAGCATCAACTGTCTTTCCTTGAGTCACAGCTTTAGCAGATTTAAAACCAGTGTAAAATAGCATTAATTTCCCTTATTCTGCTGCGTGGAAAGTATATCCGAAATGGTTGGGTCGATTTAAGCCCATTGGCTACTAGCCCTTTTCTCCTTTCCTACTGCCCTCCAGAGCACCTGCACCCGAGGCAGGCCTCAGGTCAGAAGGATGCCCTGTGAAGCTGGGACAGCAATAATAGATCCCAGGGGAGGTGAATGTGAGGGAGGTATGGGCAGAGTCACAAGCTCCACACCGTCTCGCTGCTCACCAGCAGGAGGGCATTGGTTACACCTTCTCACTGGTAGCAGGAGCTATTGGTCGCTGTGCTCTGCCCAGTGCCTCCTAGGGCATTAATCCAAAGGCATGAAAGACACCAGACACTTAGCCCTCATTGCCACAAAGGAATAATTATCCCTTAGCCTTTTACAGGCCCACTATTACCACAGTGAGACCTCTACTAAATCTCAGCCTGTTTTAATGGTCATGCCCCGCACATTCCCCATTTACTGGGCATGGCAGGACTGCATTTTGAGTTACTGTACCTGCCACTTCATTAGATCGCTGTTTAATTTGATCCTCTGCTTTATCTGATCAAACGTCTCCGGAGGAACCAAATCATTTACATTGCAACAAACATAGTTTACATCCCTTATTTTGATTGCTTTTGACAGGTGTAAGTGGATAATTCCATCAAGAGCCATAGAAAATTGCCTTTTAATCAATAGGGAGTTTTCCTTCCTAGGGGACATCTCATAACAGTGAAAGGTCTCTTTGGAAGAGAGGCCAAAATTATTAATGAGATTGAAGGAGAAAGCATTGAGAGATTCAGGCAACAGGATGCAAATTTCTAAACATGACACCAATTTTGGGGGCCCAGCTTAAACATCTATGGACTGATTTTTAGAAGTACCCATAACTCCCAGTGCAAGTCTAAAAGGAAGGCATGAGCTCAACACCTCTGAAAAATCTGGCATTAGGTGTCACCCAAAAACTGAGGCACTCAAAATTAGTGGACAATGAACATCTGGCCTGAAGAGACTCAAATCACATTCTTGGTGGCACTTTGAAACATGGGCATTTTTTAATCTTCTACTCACAGACCCAGATAAAATTTCAGAAGATTTTAAAACGATATTCTGCTCAGGTCTTACATTTAAAGTTTCAGCCCAGGGCAAGTTTCCATGGTTATCATGAAGGATTGTAGCTCATGTTCTAAAATGTTAGAACTATTGTCATGTAAAATACAACAGCATCAAAAAATTAATGTTTCTACAGCACTTTGAAGAGCAAGTGCTAAATATTATTAGAATAAGCATATTAGATTTGAAGCTTGAGCCAACCTCAGATCCAACAACTTCATGTTTCGATCCAGGGCTCTAGTTTGGCCTATTCTAAAGAAAGAGGCTTTTGTGGAAACAAGACCCAGATCTGGGTTCAGATTTCACTACCCTTGCCACATAATTCATGTGGAGGAAGCAGAGAGTGTGCAAGAGAGCGGAGTCTGATTTGAGTCCCTCTCCAAAGAAAATTTTACTGTAAAAATTAACTTTTGGGATTCCATCAGAACTATAGAAAAATGTCCGTTTCTTCAGTGTGTGGCAGATGGTCACTAAAATACCTTAAATAATCCATATCTCTTGTTTCTGCCTGACATTGCCTACCCCTACCTCCTTTTGGTCTCTCAGGCCTCATTAATGCACTCTCGCAAATGTATATACTTAGAATCATAGAATCATAGAATATCAGGGTTGGAAGGGACCTCAGGAGATCATCTAGTCCAACCCCCTGCTCAAAGCACGACCAATCCCCAATTAACTCGTCCAACCAATTTTTGCCCCATATCCCTAAATGACCCCCTCAAGGGTTGAACTCACAACCCCGGGTTTAGCAAGCCACTGCTCAAACCACTGAGCTATGATTGCAATACTCCGATAACAACAAAGGACTTTGGCCCTAAAGAGAACAGAATGGATAGAGGGAGAAAGAAGATCAATACCAACCTGCATGGAACAGCTCTTTAAACAATGTTTCTTTGCCACCATTTTAAACATAATATATTGTCCCCTCTAGGTAAATATGTGAACATTTACAAGTGGGAATCGGTAAAACTAGTGATCTTTCCACCCCCTCGTCCTCACAGATAATTCTTCTTCCATTGAAGAGGATAGCAGTGTTGAATTATTACAGCAGAGACATCAATCAATAGCCTAATTGCCAAATTTACAGATTTCCTACAGACCTTTCTGACCGCTCTGGTTTTTTAGAAAAGTTGACCCAGCTAGAGCTGGTAGCCAACTGGAATAAAGCACAGGAGACATGGGAAACAGCAAGACAAACTGAGGAGCAGCTTAGGAACCCAGAACAAACAACTTCAATGGGAGCTGAGTATGAACCTCTCATGACAAAAATTTGACCCTTGGAGAAAAATGAAAAGCCCTCAAGCCTTGTATGCACTGGGATTTTGTCTCCATCTCATCCATCAATTGCTAGTGTGTTTGCACCAATACAAACCTCTAGTGTGGAAAGGAAAGCCACAATTTGCATTTACCCTTATTTCAAGCAGAGTTAAACTGGACTGGTGAAAGTCACAGCCGCCCTTGTCTTCGCTAGTGGTTTACACCATTGCAGCTACACTGGTGATTGGTCACCAATGGGTGGAATTGTTCCACACCGGCACCAGTGTCACATTTGCCTCATATTATCAGCTGTGCAGAGTCCCAGAGGTGCACACAAATCCTATGGAAGCCAATTGTCTTATGCTTTCAACTGTTATTGGATAACAGTAATAAGCGTCAGATCTAGAGTCCGCAAAAGTCAATAGAAATACTCACTTTGACTTCAGCAGTCTTTGGATCAGTCCCTGAGAGTCTAATTTCCCACATACCTTACAGTTAACAAGCACACGCAAGCAGCTTGTAAAGCCAGACAGTAAGGCCAGACAGATTTCTACCTGGCTTTTTACAGAATATCCAGAGACATGGTAGATTTTATACACTATTCTAGTAAATTTGGGGTCATCACTTATCTTTAATACCATGATTACTGCTGTTGTCAGTAGTTAGTCACAGAGCTCTGGAAACTTCTCTGATAAAAGGCCTACTAAGATCCCCTTGCACCACAGAACTGATATACTTTAAAGGAAAGAGAATGAGAGGTAAGAAAAGGGAAAGTAGGACAATGTTCTTTATCATGGCTACTAAAATTAGCCTGAATTTACCTGGCGAATCTATCATTTCATGTACATCATCTCACCTTGGGCCTGATCCTCGGGCCATTGAAGTCAACAGGAGGATGGACAGTGGACGCTAGATTAGGCTCTTGTGCTCAGTCCCACTTCCATAGGCTCATAGGAGAAAGGGAAAGCAAGGCTGTGGTTTAAACTCTGTTCTCTCGTACAGACCTCCTTCAAATCTAATTTGTCGTGTGAGAGATGAGTTGAATGGCCTCCAAGGGCTTGGTTTCAGAGTAACAGCCGTGTTAGTCTGTATTCGCAAAAAGAAAAGGAGTACTTGTGGCACCTTAGAGACTAACCAATTTATTTGAGCATAAGCTTTCGTGAGCTACAGCTCACTTCATCGGATGCATCCGATGAAGTGAGCTGTAGCTCACGAAAGCTTATGCTCAAATAAATTGGTTAGTCTCTAAGGTGCCACAAGTACTCCTTTTCTTTTTTCTCCAAGTGCTTGACTCTTTCACAAAACCACTATCCAACTGAAATCATTCTGCTTAATACATAGGAAAGCATGATCCCCAAGCAAAACCTGAGTACTCTTACTCCACGTCCTATCTTAGGCTCTTAGAGCTAAGAAACCATGTAGGGACTGTTTTCTGTCTGAGTAGCTAGGGGATGGGCAGCCTGGGCATTTTTTAGTTTGCCTAATGCCACAAAAAATTAAAACCTAGCACCAGTGCTTCTCTGCAACAAGACCCTCAACCCTCAAAATTTCCCCTTTCTTTTTATTCAAGGGAGATAAATCAATCCAAAAATGTAAAGAAATTTGAATTCCACCTTCTTGTGCTTACGGCACAAGAATCACCAAGCAGAACAAATGGACCGAATCCATGATGCAGACTGTTTCAGTCTCAGCTCAACCACAGACTCACTCGACTTTCTGCATTCTTTATGTTCACCTGTCTCGCTTTTCCACATTGCAGCAGCCTTACCAGAATTGCAGCACACTGTCCTGAGTGTGCCTCAGTGCCAGACTTCTTGCTGCCAATCAAAAGTAGCCAGATAAGAAGCTGCATTTGCATATGTATTCACAAGCTTTTCCAAAGGCACAGGGCCTCTGCTGAATACCGATGCCATCGGAGAATGACAACTATGCAAGTCATTTTACAGCTTCACCACCTAACTCACCAGATCAGGTTTACTGGCATCCATACATGAATTATTACAGAGTGTAGATTATATGTGCACACCAGCAGACATGAAACTATACAAGTTCATGGTAAAGAGTCAGTGTCAACATTTCCCAAAGAGACCATCCTAAGTGTTTCAAGTTGGGCATCCATTAAACAGAGGAACCTAAACCTGTCACCACTTCTGCAAAGTTTTCCCTAAGTCCACATTGCTCCTTCCTACACAAAAACCCAAGCCAGGCTGCTCCCCATCCTACACACATGAGATCCTACCAAACCTAATACTCCCTTCTCCTCTACATGGGTTATTTCCACTCAGAGAAATGGAAACTGAGTTTAAACACAGAGTTTTCTTGGATTTATCCCATCAGGGCAAAGTTCCACATACACACCCCATGGGAAAGAGCTCAAGGGCTACATCCTCTGAACCCAGACTTTCCTCACCCTGCCCAATACCAAATATCCTGAGAGAACCTCTGGAAGTAAACGGTATCTATGCTGTGTCTCCTTGCTTCTACTCCGCAAGGCACTCACCTCTTTACAGTTCTTGGACTTCATGGAATGTGAAGGGCTACATGGTTTCCCCAGCTACGAGCATCAAAAGGAGGGGGTGAGGCAGCATATGTAGTGCAGGGGGAGCGGTTGCCCAGCGCAGAGTGAGAAACTAGGCAAGTTATCACGCAAACTGCCATAACTTGTGTCAATGACCCCGGCGAGTGGAGAATCTAGCACAGTGCTTTTCAACCTGTGGTCCGCAGACCCCTGGGCGTCCGCTGACTATGTCTAAGGGGTCCGCAAAAGGTAGTTGTTACCATAGAACAGTGGTTTTCAATCTGCGATCCACTGACCCCTGAGGGTCTGCAGATTATGTCTACAATTTCCAAAGTGGTCAACACCTCCATTTGAAATTTTTTAGGGGTCCACAAATGAAAAAAGGTTGAAACCCCCTGATCTAGCAGCTCTGGCTCATGCATCCCATAGCACTGGACACTAGTGGTGAAGCTTAGAGGGAAGCTTAGAGAGGGGAGGGTTGGAGAGGCTGGCATGCAGAGGCAGCACTCCCCACTTCCATGCCCAACTCGGCCCTGCAGTTGCAGACTTTCCTTTTCTTGTGTAAGCAGAGGGAGGCAACTGAATTCTATCTAATGTTTTTCTACGGCGCCCATCACCATGGCATCAGGGCCTTTTTTTATGCTTTGCGTTAGCAAACAATCCAATTCATGAAAACATCTGGTTACCATAAATGGGCTAAACTCAGCCCTGGTGTCACTCTACTGAAATTAGTGGAGTGACATCTAGGAGGAACTTGACCCAGTATATCAAAAAGACTTTGTGACCCTCCTCCCACAAAGAAAGAATTTAGAATTAAAATGCTTTTTTTGCACAATACACATCAAGGCAAAGCATCTGAAATGCAAACAGCAAAGCTTTATAAAATAAGATCTACAATTCTGCTTTGAAGACATTTTAAAATGCTGCTCAAAATTCATGAGATGGCAGAGTAGCGTGAGAAGCAAATTACGTTTAAGATACTATGTCCTGCAACATCTGAGGACAGTACCAGCCTCTAAACCAGCATTCCTTCCCTGAGTTAAATGGGTGTAATGTGTTCAACTATTGTAGGGAAAAGGCAGCTATTGCAAGGGAACTCGGAGCATGGCAAGTTAGTGAAGGATAACACTCTTCAGGATTGGGCTGATAAGTGCTGAGTGAGTCCCACTCACATTCTCAGTGGCCCTGAGGCTTACCCATAGAACACCAGGACCTTGCCATGGCCTCTGCTCCCTCCATCACTCCTAGAACTCCTTCAGTCTTAGGGTGACTTGGCAGTCCCTTATCTGCCCCATCCTGTGGTTCTCCCATTGGAGGGGATGAACTACATCTACCCCTTTGTAAGTGTAACATTCTCACGTTTGGAACATGACAAGTTGAGCACATCAATCAGAAGAACCAACTCCCCCGCTCCTCCCTTCTGACATTCCACTCAGTCCTTGCTGTTGCAAGCTGGCGGTGCTGAGGGTGCAGTTTCTAAGCTTGGAAAAGGAGGATGCTGTAGTTTATACCCCATTTACCACAGAATATTCCAATCTGATTTGGACATTCTGGTGGAAAGGGCTTGAAGAAGCTGAAACTCTAGCTGTCACATATGAGCCCAGGTTGCTTCCTGTTGGTTCTTCTCATCAGAATTGCACCCTTTAGAAGTTCTTCCTGTCAAATTTGAAATCCTTTTGCATCCCAGACTTCTTTCCCCACAAATCTGGATTTTAAGGACATTCTCGGGATATGCTAGTAATATTATTATTATCAATATTAGTATTATTTTAAAGCCAGCTCAATATAGACTCAACTTTGCCTGCCTGAGAAGAACAGGATGAGGCCTGTCATCATTCCATATTGGCATTTTTCTAATTGTGACCACACGTTGTATAAAGTATAAGTACAGTTTCAGTTATAGAATGATCCCTGCCTCTCTGATTATTTCACAAGAGGAAGGGGAGGAAGCAAAAAAGTTAAGCTAATTCCTATACATTGAACACAGTCTTTAGCTACTAGGCATTGCTTAGTTTCAGACAGTCTGCCAGTGAAAGCCCCATGTAGTTAACAGGTGATGCTTTTATCCATTATTTGGCAGATGAGGATTGTAATAATTCCAACATCCCAACTATGCTTTTCTCAAGCTCATGAAACTATCAGGCAAGCAGCTAAGATAAAACAAAACACTAACAGGAAAATCAATGTTATTTAATTCAGAAAACATATAGTCAGTTAGCCTGCCAGGACTTAAAACAAAAAAATAAAAGACCATCTCACAGCCCCCCATTAATAATGCATCTGATGAGCATTTAACAATAGTGTAACTACATCAAAACAGCTCCACTACGAACTAGTTATCAGATTAAGAGGTTTAATAAAATCACAGAGAAATGCACAGGGTGCATTTCACATTTCCCAGAAGGTCCCCTCTGTATTTCTTATCATACAATTACTACTCCTTATAATAAATAATAACATGCATTCCCATGGACTCTTCCGGCTACATGCACTGTCCAAAGGTCAATGCACTAACCCTCACAACACCTCCTTGAGACAGACATCTCCGTTGCATAGGTGGCAAAGTGGAGGCAGAGTGGTTAAAGTGACTTGCCCAAGTTCAAACTGGAAATCTGTGGCAGAGCTAAGCACAGCCCCCATGTCACCTCACCCCAGTTGTGTAAACACTAGACAGCACTTCCTCAAACAGAACTAGAGAGAGGGAGGAAGTGGGGGAACAGACTTACCATTGAGACCATTGGGGATACTCCTGTGGTGAACGGGTACAGACAAGTCATCCATAGATCTCCTTATTGCTCCAGCCTTATTCTCGACAGGTTTGTGATGGTGGAGGTGATGGTGATGATGATCTGGGCTCCCTGCGCTCCCAGTGCTGGAGGTGCTACTACCATCCCCCACATCCCTGGTCCCAGAGCTCCCATTCAGATTGGTCAAACTGGCTTGGCTGTCTATAGAGCTCCTAGAGCCAGCTCCATTTCTCTCTTCATCTAGCATGAGGACTATCTCCTTCAGCTCCATGTTCTCCCTCATGAGGGACTCCTGCTTTGCCTCTAGCTCCTTCAGCTTCTGTTGATACATTCCAACTTCTTTCCACATCACACTGGCCGTGTGCCTCCCAAACCTTTGCCATTCCCTGGACAGCTTTTTGCCTTTCTGCCGGTCATCATCCAAGAAGCAGCAGAGCTCTCTCAGTTCCTGATTATCATCCTGTAATTTCTGATTCACCTCCTTCAGCCCCCTGATCTCATGCAGATGAACCTGGAGCCTCCTGTTTACATCCTTCATTAAGTTGCCATGTTCCACCATTAAGTTCATTTTTTCATTTTCTACTTTCCTCAGTCTTTTCACCAGCTCTTCCTTGCTCCATCTCATCATCTCCTCTTCTGAAATTTTGCTCAGGTCTTCCTTAGACCCTTCCACATAATTTTTTGCCATATTTGAGTCTAGATACTGTTTCTTTTTAAATAATAATAATAATAATAAACAGTGTTTTCTAGAACTAAAATTTACTGTAACATGTTGGGCAGGGAGAAAATTATAGTTCTTCAGAGAGGATGGGGCAAGAAAAAAAACAGCAAATTCACCTTGAAAGATTTGTCCCCCATATCAAAAACCAAAAAAGGGGAAGATCCGATTCAAAGCTTTAGAATGCTTTTAATTAAGTCTCCAAAGTGAATCAATCAACTTACCCTAGGTGAACACAACACTAAGTGGAGGCTAATCAGCAACGGTCAATCTTCTTGGATTTGCTCATTTCACTTGTTCCTCTACAAAAATCCCAAACCCATCGATTTCCAATAAACAGTACAAATAAAATAATAAGGGCACCATTAATTCCTCCAGTGCAGACCCAGCTTTCCTGATCCGATCCCTGTCCACACCACAGCTGCTGAGCTAGGTAGCTGGTTTTTTGAATAACATGTGAAATAGAAACCCGTCCCTCCGGTTGTTTGTTTGGCGTTAATTCCGAGGCTGCTCTCCGGATGATGTCAATGCCTTTGTAAACTGCACGTAAAAAATTTCATGACAAGAGGTGGTGAGCGAAGGAGCATTCCTCTAATGGCACAATCATCAGAAAGCAGGAGCTCAGCTACAGGGCTTGAACTGGTCCCACCTACTTCTGGGGAGGGGAGAGGAGCGGAGGTGGAGCCCCCTCCAGTACTGAAGGAGAGAAAGCACAACACAGATCCACTACACAAGAGGCTTCCCCCACCGTCTTACCCGGCTGCTGCTGAATACAGACAGTTCTTTGCTCCGGGAGAGGCGGCTTAGAGAGGCAGGGACCTCCCCCCGCAGCCTGATTGGGTGTCAGAGGCTGGGGGCACGGACCTTGCCATGCTCCAGACTTTTCAGGTTGCATTCGCTGTACGCCTCGGGTCAAGTTACTGGGGAGAAGCGGTGACTCCCCCCAGCCAATGCGAGGGCTGCAAAGCGCTTTCAAAAAGCAGGTACAAAGGGAAAGGTAGGGCAGCGTCGGCTCTTAAAGGGGCCGCGCGCTCCCCAGCAGCGACACACACGCTCAGCCTGGGAGCGCCTGTGCCCCGCGATCTGCCTTTGCCAGCGTCTCGCTCGGGCTCGCCCAGCAGCCATGGGGCACCGCCAGGCTGGGTCTGAAAGGAGCCGGGAGCACAGGGGACGCGGAGCCTCTGCTGCCTTATTGTACGTCTGTACAAGGCCCCGTCTCTTGCCCTCTCTGCGGCAGTTGCTGGTGAATTTGGTTTATTTATGCATTAGGTTTGCTGCCTGGGTAGGGTTCCATTATGAGTCGTTCATTCTTATTTAGTTATTATCGGTTTGTTACATCCCTCTTTTTTACCAGGGTCCATATAGGACAAGGGATGTCGTGTAAGAAACACCCCCGCCCCCATCTCTTGATGCAGCAACCAGGAAAGCAGGTGGGGTATGTGGGGAGAGGAGGTGCCCTTTATTCCAGCAGCAGAGATTTCCCAGTTCTGGGGATATTCCTTTTGTTGTGATGGTGCCTCAGTAGCCACAGTGGAGGAGAAACACAGCGCTGACCCTGGGATTGCTAGCACAAGCAGGCAGCGCCGCAACAGCTGCAAAAACAACCCGTGGCTTCTTGTTCAGAGCGTTTCCACTGGTCAATCCGAAGCATGTGTCTTGGGCGCCTACCAAAGTGGCACCACCAAAGCTGAGGTGATCACTGGGGTGGCTTTCTATCATTCTGTAGTGCTCTGAGACATCACAGGGATGGGTGCACTGTATCTCCCTAGAGAGATAAATAACCAGAGAGGGGGAAGCAGCCCCTCCTCCAACTCCTGCCTGTATACAGCTGAGGCTACTCTACCCTGTGTAGGCTTCCTCTCACAGCCTCCATCCTGCCAGCCCTTATCCTGAGCAACCCAGCCCACTGTCCTTCTCCTTCCAACACTGTTATGTAACATGCAGCCCCTCCTCAGCTCCATTACAGGAGATTGGTAAGGTCACTTCTCCAGCCACTCTCCCCATAGAAACCCTTCATTCTTCTCTGACTCAGTCTGTTTCAGCCTTTGGCCACACCACAGTATAGCTTTGGAACCAAGTAAGTTTTCTTCAGTGTATGTCCCTAGTGCCTCCAGCCTCTGGTTCCCACTCTTGTGGCTGCCCCTCTATCTGCAGCTGGGCAGCAGCCTCCTATGACCTAAGCTTCAGCTACTGTAGCTCACTGGTGAGTGTGTAACACGTTGCCCTCAGTGCCCTCTCAACAGGATAGGGGTCTGTTAGAGCCCCCAGTTGGTGCGGCTTGGCTTGTAAACTCAAGCTGTTGTGCTTTTAGTTCCGCAGGCCCCTGGTTCAGTCCTTGGTGTGTCAGCCAAGATGGTGGCCATCACACCACCACTATGGCTGCCTCAAGGGCGAGGCAAGTCTTGCCCCCAGGGAGGTGGGTTTTGTTACCATACAAGCTAAGGCCCTTCCTGCTGCTACACCTCTCACCACAATGAGGGGAAGGGAAACCAGTACTTGTGGCACACAGGGCCATTGGCTAACCTTAGACCTTTCTTTGACCAGCCTTTACTGAAGGATTACTCAGTACCAGCCAGAGGAATCTGGCAATACTGGTGGGCATACTCAGCTGCTGTCTAGAGCAGTGGCCCAGATATTAGAGTGTGTGGGGACTTCTCAAGTGGGCAAGGTGGAAGGAAGTGAAAGACACGGGAGAGGGCTAGGTCAGCCTCAGATGTTTGCATCTTCTCAGCCAGCAACCTGCAGTAGGGGTGTTGGCTGTGCACCAGAAGAGACATCCCATCCCCTTTCATAGCCATACCTCTTCACAGGAACCCTCTTTCCATCCACAGCCTGTGGGGTGCTCAGCGATATGCATATATATTTTTTAAATATAGCTCAGCTATATGCATATAGATTTTATATATATAACCCCCAACAATGGAGGATGTTGCACAAGTTTCTGCAGCAGCTGCTGCTTATACAGATGAATTGCACGACTCCTACTTGTCCATAGTTTTAAAGGGAAAATACGGAACGGGCATTTTCTCCTACAGAGCCCACTATTCCTGACATACAACTGGTTAGGAAGAATGAGCTGAAGGCCAAGAAGAAGCTGGTGATAGCCGGTAACAGCAGTACAGCTTAGCTGCAATATGATGAGTGCTTTCTGAGGAGCAGGGATAGCCTTGGAAGGCAAGTGAGCAACCAGCTTTGGCTTGAAATCATCCCTATAGCTAGGCCTGGCAATTTTTAGCATCCTGCTAATAGCCTTCCCATTGTCCCTGAACCCAAGCATGAGAATGAGGAAAAACAGGTGAGCTGGGCGCATGCACTGAGTACAGTGGTCAGCACAGGGTCCAGGCTTGCTGTACGGGGAGGGTTAGCTCCATGTTACTGGAGAAAGGGTGGAGAGTTGGTGAGATGCAAACTCCAGCAATGCAGGAGGGAAGGGTCTGGGTAGGGAGCTGCAGAAGTGTCACTGGACTATGTTGATTGAAGAGCTACTGAATATATCTGGGAGGGGTTTAATATTTACATACTGCCAAGCAAGTGCTAGGCAGTTTTGTGATGGTTGTAGGATATCTCATGAAGGCTACATGATAATAAATAAATATGCTTTGCATTTATGTGTCACTTCTCATTCATGGATTTCAAAGGAGGGTAAGTATTGTATTACTAGACCTATTTTGCAGATGGAGAAATTGCGGCATAGAGAGCACTGCATTAAGTCAGTAGCCTTGCCGGGAAGAGAACACAGGTCACCCGACGTTCTGTGCCCTATCTTCTGGGCTACACCACTTCTCTACAACCATAATTTTAAATCTGCTTTTGACATGTACTGTGTTGTAAAAGGAAAAATGCACCAACAGTTAGTTGTGGTGGTGCTGCCAGCCATTTCCTTTGTGACCTTAACCTGTCTTAGAATGGCCCTACTGGGAAATCATCACCTTCCTTATCCAAAGGGAAACTCAGTCAATGATTCATTTGACCTCTAGGTTAACTTTGTGCACTCTCAGCCTTTTGGCCACATTGGAAAGCTGGTAAAGGCCTGTGGCCTTGATGTCCTTCTGGCAAAAAGCAACTTCAAGTCTGATGCATCAGAGTATGGTGCACAGAGCAATGGCCCAAGGAATCCCAGTTGCTTCCCTTTGGTGTTATACTGTTAAGTTTAATTAAATAAATTTGCAGCCTCTTGGACATTTTTCTGTGTAAGTTAGTCTGGGCTCATTGGTTCCTGCCTCTGGCAATGTCCTCTGTAAATAAAGACAATTCCCTACTCCTCACTGGAGCAGAGGAGAGGGATTTCCCTGCCTCTGATGGAACACATTCCTCTCCAGGGATGCTTCTAAACCATCGCTGAACCAGGCTAACTTTTGTCCCTAACTCCTAAAGAATGTAGGATAACAGCAATCTGAGATGGAAGGATATGCAGGTGGTCCCCAGTATTAGATATTTAACCTGATCAACCTACTTCTGAGGAACAAATTTCTGGCCTGTAGGTTGAACCTGATTGCACCAAGTGCTCCAATACAATACCTTGGGCTCCAATACAAGGATTTTATCCCCTACTGGCAAATGACTATATCCAAGCACTGCCCTACACTTTGCTTGGAGCGAGCTCATACTGGTTTCACGTTAGGGTGTCCTGCTGTGCAGTTCTTGTTCATAAGCAGGCGCTCATGTTGTCAAAACAGCAATTGTGTAAGATCAACATAAGAATGGCCATAGTGGGTCAAACCAAAGGTCCATCTAGCCTAGTATCCTGTCTTGCGACAGTGGCCAATGCCAGGTTCCCCAAAGGGAATAAACAGAACAGGTAATCATCAAGTGATTCATCCCCTGTTGCCCATTCCCAGCTTCTGGCAAACAGAGGCTAGGGACACAATCCCTGCCCATCCTGGCTAATAGCCATTGATGGACCTGTCCTCCATGAATTTATCTAGTTCTTTTTTGAACCCTGTTATAGTCAAGAAGACACAGTTTTAAAAATAAGAGGTTCAAGCCATATCTTATCATTACACTAAGTACAAAATAACCCCTAGCTTGATGAAGAGTGGGATTGTAGAGTGTCTGAAGGTTTGGAACTAGATTCTGACTGGATCGCACATGGCCGTGCAGGGAAGTCAGATTGCATCCCCCTACACAGCTGTGCAGGATGAACCCACATCTTGGGAAGAGCAGGGGCTGTGTGTCCGATACAGCTTCCCCATCAGAAAGGGGGAGGAAGTTGGTGGATTGGCTGCATGTGGTCGGGGAGTATGTATGCTGCATCTAGTAATTAACTGATACTGCATAAAGAGGAGCTCCAGGAGAAATGTGTCCCATAGGGGATCACTGAGGCACAATGCTTATGGGGTCTTCCTGGAGCAGCTCAGCTATGTGCTGCCCCTTACTCCAGGTTAAATCTAAAGGCTCAAGCTAGCCCTTTATTTTTAGTTAGTCCACTGTAAGGTCTCCCTTACCACTCCTTGCTTCTCATCTTCTTGCATGAATAATAACAATACCGTTCTCTGGCTTTTCATCGGCAGATCTTGGCATGCGAGTAAAACCATCGCCCTTTCGGAGAAGCCAAGGTGTAGAGTGACAAAGTGACTTGGCCAACAACGCAATGGAGAGCAGAGTGTTGAAACCAGGTCTCCTGCTCCCCAGTCCACTGGCCCACATTGTTACGCAAATGCAATGATTTGTTTTGTAACATCTCTGGGTTGCATCCTGTCTCAGGCATCAGAGCATTTTCTGGGGCAAGCTCTTTATTCACATGGCTTTAATCACATCCTCTCTTATAGGAAGTAAAAAGTGCTAGTCCCAGGCACTCCCAGTTGTTTCAGGAGTGCTCCATCCTTATTTGTAAAATTACCTTCAATTTGCTGGGAGGGAAAGGAGGGGTGAAGGCAGAGGGAGTTGTTCAGAGATGTCATTCCACAATGTCACTGGGAGGAGAAGGCATGATGATTGCCCAATGCAATCTGGACGTGGCTGGACTGGGCGGCATATTACCAGGGCTGCCCTTGATTTGCAGCACAGAAGTTGACTTTGTGGCATCAGAGTTGACCTTGTTCCCAGAGAAGCTGTTTTTTTCTGGATTTTTTTTTTCTGGAGGAAACTCTGGATGAATCTGCTGGCTTTGCAAAGAATTAGCCTACTGGACAAAAGAGCTCCAAAAAGTATTAATGAAAGTGAAAGTATTAATGTACACTAAGAAGATAAACCATTATGATGATTAATACTTAGTTTATTAGGATACAGACATCCACTAGCAGCAAATAGACATGAATGACTTGTATTTGGTGGGGAGGGCTCTCACCTAGACTGTCTTTCTTTAAACATGGGTATCGTAATGCTTTTTAAGTAGATAAAAGGATTGTTAGCTTGGGAAGGTGATGCGGGAATGTGTTGTCTATTTAGGGTAGAGGGCTCAGAGTCAGGACTCCTGCCTCTGTTCCCAATTTTGTCACTGATTCTGAATCATCTTGGGCATGTCACAGCCTCTCTGTGCCTCTGTTTACCCATGTTTAGAGTGGCTCTGATGGATGTTGTGAGGCATGTCTGGAAAGCTCTGTCAGATTTTTGGAAGGAAGTGACTACATCAGTGCAAGGTATTATTATCAACAATACATATTAAGGTATTCAAATAGGTTTATTGCTTTTATCTCAACAAACAACATACATCCTGGGATATTTTTGAAGGGCTTGTGCTTTCTACATCCAGCTAACAAAGCCAGTTCCTCGATGTGGTTCAGCTGGAATTACGGTTCTGCTTGGCCAATTTCAGATGGAAAACTCAGAGGAGTTAATAAACAACACACCAAACATTTGGTTTGTTACATTTAGCTGCGGGGCCTTCAGCAAGCTGTGAACGAAAAGTCCTTTTAATATGCATGTCATCATAAGCTTTTTATGCCCGTGTAATACTGCATCAAAGGCTATCACTTGCACTGAATTTAAAATAACATTCTTTTTTTTTTTTTTTTTTACTTTATTTTGGTATTAATTTATTAAGCCATTGTGTAACATGACAAGAATTTTAGGAAAAAGTTACTGGGCCAAATTCATCCCAGGTGTCACCCCATTGAATTGAGTGGGGTGACACCAGGGGTGAATTTGGTGCCTGGTGTTGGAAATCACACATCACATCACTTAAATCTTACCGAAGCATTCCCTCTACAGGGCTGAGTCAGTATTACAAAAAAACACTTCTAATGCTCTGATCTAGGCTAGTACATCTCCCCCTGAGATTCTATGGCTCTCAGGAAATTTGTATCTCAGAGTCAGGTTTGGCCTCAGGAAGAGGAGGCAGAGATCCCGGGGGGGGCCCTACAAATGGCTTTGCACACTTACAATGCAGCACAAGAAGCACTAAGCACATGCACTGGAGCTGCCAGCATCTCTTCCTATTCCTCTAAGCAGCCTGGAGTGGGGAATGAGAGGAGAAATTAGACCAAACTCACCTCTGGCACATTGATGTCAGTGGATTTGTCCCTGCTTACATCCGAGATGAAGTTGACCCATTATATCGGATGAACTTGCAGTGAATCTTTTTCCAAATAACCATGGTACAGTGCACTGTGATGTGTCTGACTCTCCTATGTGCTGATTAAATCTTAGGATGCAGTATCATGACACAAGCATTGCAACAGGGTGCCCTGATATCACTCCATTGCTTTATGACTCCCCGTGAATACATTTGCTGACAAAGTGACTCTCCTGCTCTGCCAGGTTGAAGTTTGCTTATCTAGACTACCTAATGCTACAAACCCAGTTCAGAATGAACCCTTTGGTATTGAATGCAAGGGGCCACATCCTCAACTCAATGAAGCTACGCCAATTCACACCAGCTAACAGTGTGACCCTTAGAGTCTAAACTCCATTACTCACTCACCCAAGTTATAAATCTTCATCCCTATTAGTCTTTTCTCAGAAATCAGCACCAAGGACTAATCTTTGATTAATATTTTTAAATGCTTAATTCAGTTTTCGACAGTGAAAATTTCTGCTACGTGATAATGCAAACTATGCTACATTCCTAATCTATGCTACATTCCTAATCATTGCTCCAACTCTAATTAAATAGTAATTTGCGTTTGAGCATTTTAGAGCTAAGCTGTCGTGTTTAATTCTTTCTTCTTTTATTTCTTACCAACTATATGATCAGGACCAGATCCACTGGAAAGCCCCATGAAAGGGGTCTGTCATCCCATTAGCCCCAGGGTGGGCAAACTATGGCCCAGGGTCCACATCCGGCCTCCAGATGTTTTAATCTGGCCCTCGAGCTCCTGCTGGGGAGCAGGGTCTGGGACTTGCCCTGCTCTGGCACTCCAGCCACGGAGCGGGGTCAGGGGCTTGCCCCACTCTGCATGGCTCGTGGAAGCAACAGCATGTCCCCCCTCCAACTCCTACGTGTAGGGGCAGCCAAGGGGCTTCACACCCTGCCCCCGCCCCAAGCACCTGCGGACAGGGTAGCATGCACAGCTGCCTGGCTGCGCCTCCACATAGGAGCCGGAGGGGGGACATGCTGCTGCTTCTGGGAGATGCTTGAGATAAGTGCTGCCCAGAGTCTGCACCCCTGACCCCCTCCCACGCCGCAACCCCCTGCCCCAGCCCTGATCCCTCTCCCACCCTCCGAACCCCTCGGTCCCAGCCCAGAGCACCCTCCTACTCCCCCAACCCCTCATTCCCAGCCCCACCCCAGAGCCCGCACCCCCAGTTGGAGCCCTCACCCCACCCCCCCAGCATCCCAACCCCCTGCCCCAGCCCGGAGCCCCCTCCCTCACCCTGAACTCCTCATTTCTGGCCCCACCCCAGAGCCTGCACCCCCAGCCAGAGCCCACACCCCAAACCTCAATTTTGTGAGCATTCATGGCCCACCATACTATTTCCATACTGAGATGTGGCCCTCAGGCCAAAAAGTTTGCCCACCCCTGCATTAGCCCCTCTAGCTGAGATACAACATAAAGGCAAGTTCTGGGCAGAATATGCAGCATCTCTTAGTACTGAGCTCAGCTATTATAACTAGGCCAAATATTTCCTTCATTCTGCTTGTGAAATTCTACCTGACATCAATAGGGAGTTTCATCATGAGAGTTGAGAGCATCCATTTGCTTTATAATTCAGGAGCTAATAAACAGATAAAATGTACCAGCAAAAAATAATCATTTTTTTAAAAAATCCTACAGTAGATTGAGGGAACAGTTAAGATTGTGATTGACCACGTAGGCATACTCTTCACCAGTCCAAAAGTCAGGTCCTAAAACTGCCATTGTATAGCGTTTTGGTTAGATCTGAGATAAATACTTCCTGATCTAGTAGATCAAATTCTGTGGTTCTTTCAATGGTGAATGGGAGGGAAGGTGTCCTTTGGACAAATTCTCTATTAAGATGTGGTCTACACTCTGAAAAAAAAACCCAAGAAGCCCTCTTCTAGAGTTTCCTGCATTCTCCCAGTAACGTTATTGGGCCCAGATCGGCTCCAGTGATCTTTAACAGGTCTGGGGGGGGGAATTCAAGCTAGCTCTCTTTTTTGTTTCACTAAGTGTTAAGAGTTTTAACCATGGTGACGGTGCTAAGTTTCATGGACATTTTTCATCAAAATTTCATTTTCATTGAAATTTTCCAGCCATCTCTAGTGAGTGGGTGGGTTTTTTCACCTTTTCTGTTATATTAATATTTAGATATGTAAAATACTAGGAAGTGGGGTCTAAATCCTAAAAGGCTCTGGGCACATGCAGCTCTCACTTGGGAGTTACAGGTGATCGGAACATTTCAGAATCTGTCCCTGAATATTTATATTTAACAGTTATAGCAAGAATTTCACTGCTAGCTAAGTGGGGGGAGGGTGAATCCTATTTCACAGTATAATCAGAAGACTGCGTTTCCGGCCAGTGATATCAAAGCCATTTTTCAAGTATTGAGAAAATCCCCAAACTACTCGTAACATTTTAATCAAGAAGATCGCAGTGTGCAAATGAACTGCAGGCAACATTAGCTGAGTCACCTCATCTGCCAGAATCCAGCTATGAGCTGTGCCATTAAGATCTTGAAATCAAGTGTTTAAACAAAAGTAAAAATATTTTTCCTCTCACAGAATTTACAAGAAATCAGCAAAAAAGAGGAATATAGAAGTAGCCAGACTGGATCAGACCCTCCTGTATCTGACAGTGGCCTGTACCAGATTCTTATGAAGACTGTGTAGGAAACCTGCCTAAAGGGTGAGTTTCTTCTTACCCACCATCTGTTACTGGTTGGCTTATGCCCAGAAACATGAAGGTTTACATCTCTTCTACACATATTTATAATACTATCTAACCTAACAGGGGACTAAAGGGACATTGTTAATATCACTTTAATTTTTAAATGTTCTCTTAAAATTTTATGTGATGCATCAAATATGTACAATAAATGACAAATAAGGTTTACCTACATCTCAGTGCTCTGAGGCAATCACAAAGCTTCACTCCTTTAGTTGCCATGACATCATCATGCGCCTTTGAGGCCAAACCCTGTCCTTAGATACATGCATAACTCACAGCAGGGGGATGGAGGTATCTGAGGAAATGATCTGGTCCATGCTGCATGTGTAACACCTCAGGGTACTATTCTGCAAGGGGCTGAATGTATCCTGTGAGGAATGAGCACTCAGCTCTCATTGATTTCTGTGGGAGATGAAGGCATTTAGATTCACTCAGTACTTCACAAGACAGGGCCCACACAGCTCACAAGGCCTGATCCAGCACCATCCAAGTCAATGGATTTACCATTTGCCATTGGCTTTACTAGGTGTGTGATCAAGCCACATACAAGAATCACCCTCTATGTGCCTTTGCCTGCATCTCTCCCTGTGCTTCACCGTCAGAAGTCATTATAGATAAAGACTCCAGAGGGAAAGGATGTTCCAGTGGGTAGGGCACTGGCTGAGCCCAGGGAGTCCCAGGTTCAGTTGTGCCATGTCCCAGTTTTGCACTCTTCCTGTTTGACCTTGAGCAAATCACTTAACCTCTCTGTGCCTCCGTTTGCTATCTGTAAAATAAGGATAATAATGCCTCCCTCCTTCACGGATGTTGTGACAATAAATACATTAAAAGAATGGGAAGCACTTTGAGATATACTGATAACAAGTGTTATATAAGAAATAGTTATTATCATGCATGGCTCCAGACTGATATCAGTGGAATAAAAACACAGGACAAAACTTAATACAGGAATTGAAAAATAACAGAGTTGTTTCCATATGTCATTGTCTTACAGACACATATATTCTCAGCATTTATTCTCACCCTACTGGCTCTTCTGTTTTGAGGAGATTCAAATTTAATAGCATCCCACTCTTTAAGAGGGGCCACATACCTCTCAACTGTGACCTCATTAACAGAGATGCCCCTCATGTAAGACCCAAATTTACTGTCACCCTTGCCTTAGAACGAGGAGTACTTGTGGCATCTTAGAGACTAACAAATTTATTTGAGCATAAGCTTTCGTGGGCTAAAGCCCATAAGTGGGCTTTAGCTAGTCTCTAAGGTGCCACAAGTACTCCTCGTTCTTTCTGCTGATACAGACTAACACGGCTACCACTCTGAAACCTTGCCTTAGAGTATTTCCTGCTTTTCATTCCTGATAATTATTGACATCAGAAATCAAAGAATCATAGAAATGTATGGCTAGAAGGGACCTTTAGAGGTCCTCTAGTCCAGCCCCCAACACTGAGGCAGGACCAAGTATATGTAGACTATCCCTGACCGATGCTTGTGTAACCCGTTCTTTAAAATCTCTAATGATGGGGATTCCACAACCTCCCTTGGAAGCCTATTCCAGTACTTAACTGTCCTTGTAGTTAGAAAGTTTTTCCTAACATCTAACCTAAGTCTCCCTTGCTGAAGATTTAGCAGATTACTTCTTGTCCTACCTCCACTGGACCTGGAGAACAAGTGATCACCATCCGTTTTATAACAGCCCTTAACATATTTGAAGACAGTTATCAAGTTTCCCCTCAGTTTTCTTTTTCAAGACTAAAAACACGCAGTTTTTTTAACCATTCCTCATAGATCAGGTTTTCTAAACCTTTATCATATTTGTTGTTCTCCTCTGGACTCCCTCCAGTTTATCCTCATCTTTCTTAAAGTGTGACGTTCCACACTGGACACAGTACTCCAGCTGAGACTTCACCTGGACCAAGTTGAGTGGGACAGTTTCCTCCTGTGTTTTACATACAACACTCTCTTTATACAGCCCAGAATGATATTAGCCTTTTTCACAACTGCATCAAATTGGTGACTCATATTAAATTTGTGATCCACTGTAAATCCCAGATTCTTTTCACCAATACTACCACCTAGCCAGCTATTTCCCATTGTGTATTTTTGCATTTGATTTTTCCTTCCTAAGTGTATATTTTGCACTTGTCTGTATTGAATTTCATCTTGTTAATTTCAGACTAATTCTCCAATTTGTCAAGGTCATTGTGAATTCTAATCCTGTCCTCCAAAGTCCTTGCAAACCTCCCAGCCTGGTGCCATCCTCAGTTTTTATAATCATACTCTTCACTTCATTATCCAAGTCATTAATTAAAATGTTGACTATTACTAGACCCAGAACAGTCCCCTGCAGGACTCCACTAGATATGTCCTTCCAGTTCAACAGTGAACCATTGGTAACTACTATTGATAATACTCTTCGAGTAGGTTAAATCATGTTAAAATATGTTGAATCATGAAGCTGAGGTTATAGACAAATGGGGTTGAATCAAAGACATTCAGAATTCTAAGACATGCTAAGACATCCAGAATTCTAAGCTAGATTCAAATTTTGTAACTGGTCCCAATATTTATAATAAGCTGAATCAGGATTCTCAGATCTGAACACCTCCAGAGTATCGTGTTTGAAATTCAGAACAGAATATAGCAGTTCCAGCTCATGTTTTCTTGTTAATGCTAAATAAACTAATCCCATATCATTTAAAGCTTCTTGTACTATTCTTTGCTTCGTGTCCCTCATTTTAGATCTTTGACCCTCATTGAGGCTGACATTTGGGCCTCAGCAGAATTGAGAGGTATCAGGGGAATGGAAGCCTCATAAATGTCAACATGCTGCCTGCTGCTCTCAAGGGCACAGTAAGTAGACAGAGAGAGTGTAAACCGGAACATTGCTAGAATGGCTCATTTTAGGCCTCCTTTCTAGTATAAATGTACTAAGTTACTTGACTAAGTAAATCTACCTCACTTGATTTATGTTCAGCAGCCACAGCAAGCAATTCTTAGTTTTCAGGTGATTGTGTTAAATCTTCTATAGTGTCTGCATGACTCAAACTCACAATAGGACTTGGATACAGTTACAAAGAGCGATGCCGTTTGAATACAAATTGGAGAACGAATTCCACTCTTTCACCATTTGAGCCAAGGGAAGCCCCAGGTGGCATTTGGGTAATAGGTTTGTTACTGCAAGGTTCAATGTGACTGTTGTTAGTAGAGCTTCTGTTCTTTAGCCGGGCAATGCATTTTATTAAATTTCCTGCATGCCTCTCATTTGCATGATTCAGTTTGGCACAGCTTGTCTCGCTCTCTGGTTTAGAACAATGCCAGGTTGGTTTGTGTTTTGTCCTTAAGATAGCAAGTTCCTTTGCCTTGCTTTTGTATTCATCACCCATTTTCTGTTGTATTGTTTTCTAAAGAAGGTTCAAATGCTCTGCTCCAAACAGTGGCCATGTCTTATTCTTACATTATTATCTGTAGCAATTTGATTGTTGCCATGCAAGTAAAACTCTGAATGGGTGGATTTAATTGCCTTAGGGTTATGATAGTTTTAGCAGCTGGGAGAGAATCTGTCAGCTTCATGACTTGTTCTAGCACTGAACAGTCAGTGCAGCAAAGATTCCTGTGTTTGTGATCTTATTATAAGTCTCTCCCTTTCATTTGCAGAGCAGACATACTTCAAGCTTAGTAGAATTTACATTTTGGATACAATTAGATTTCCTTTCCATAGACACTACTTTAAACCATGCTGTAGGCTTTTATTTGGATGTTGTGCAGAATTTTAACAGGCTTAATCGATCAGCCATGGCTGTGAATTTGAATATATTTAATGTATTCTCCTCCTCCCCCTAATTAAAAGTGAATTTAATGCTCATGAAAGGTTCCAAAGTCCTCTTGGCACAAAACAAGTTAGGTAAAGCCAGCAGCCGTGCAGGCTTTCCCACAACAGTGTGCCCCAACTCAGACACAAGTAGGTAGCAATCCAGGGTGGTAAGCAGTTCAGTCCCCATGCCCATTCAGTCCTTTGTCTCTCTGCTGGGAATGCCAGCAAGGATGCCAGTTAGTGCCAACTGTGAGAATTGTTTTTGTGTTCTGAACACTTGCCTAGCAAGATGTTTGTGTGGACTGACACAAACAACCTGTTATACATTTACCACCATGCACTTGTGGCCTATAGGTCACTATTGATTGGCAGAACCGGACTGCTACTAAACTGAGCCAGCTTCAAACAAATGACCCAGAGGTAAAAAACCCTATGGACCAGAGCCTTAGCTGGTGTAAATCAGCGTAGTGTTGTGTCATTAATGAAGTTACACTGATTTACACCAGCAGAAAAATGTAAGTTGTTTCTGTACTGAATAATTTGCCTTTTTTGAGGCCCTGTGGCGTCCAGCCCTGTAGGAGGCATTGTGGAGACACATCAAGCCCAGCACTGTGCCTGGAGAGCAGGGACAGCTTTTGGACTCCTCATTGTAGTTGGAGGTCCAAATATCCATGCAGCAAAACATCCACTAATGTGCAACTGGCCAAAAGAGTCTGCTTCATCCTATCCAGCCCAGAATCACCCACAATGAGCCACGCATTCCTGAACTCCAGGCTTGATTATTTTCAATCATTATATCTAGGAATGAAGCTACATACCCGGGAAAACCTTCTTGGTACTAAACACCTGTCTGCTTAGCAACACAAGTCCACATGAACACACCCTCCATAGAACTCTGGGTGTCTGCATTGGCTCTCTGCAGAGTCCAGAGTACAGTTCAAGGTCTCTGGCCAGCTAGTCAAAGTCCTTCAAGAGACTGGTCCTAGCTACCTGAGAAGAGATCACTTCTCCCTTCGTGACCATGAGCTTCCACAACAACTGTGTTCCACTCAAACTATGAAACTCTTGGATCACTAGGGAGAGAGTCATGAATAGGGGAGACAGAACTGCCCCAGGAGCTGGCTTGGCCTATGGAACCCACTCCCACAAGAGATAGAATGAGACCAGAAATAATCCCTTTTAGAACTAAATGCAACACTCATTTCTGCAACTATTAAATATACCATTACACAGCAGTAATTATGAAATTAGAACCCAAAGAAGTGAAATTCAAAGAAAATAGTGCAGAGTAATTTACACCAGTCACAAATTATGAGCCTCCCACTCCCATGCCGGTTCAGATGCAATGATGGGTGAGTTGGAGGAGTGGAGTCAAGATGCTACTGATTTCCTCCCTTTCCCCCCCACCGTTACCTGCTGGTGAGGTAGGGAGACGGAGTAAATGGATGTGCTGCACATGCTTGCTTTTGAATACCTGGACCCATGATACAGGTAGCCCAAGTCCCAGTCTAGCCATTAACGTGTTACTATTTCTGATAATGTTCCAGAATTGTCCTTACTCTTCCATTTTACTGTTTTGTTCAATCTTCTGTGCTCGAGAGAAATCACCTCTCCTCAGTTTGTGAATCTATAAGTGGCCTGGAAGGACTTCTTCACATAGAGACTGAGGCCTTGATTAGGGAATCTGCATTGATCCCAATGCACACAGGGCCCAAAGCGGTAACACAATTGTGCTAGGAAACCTTGGTGGTTGCTTATGGCAAGAGAATGCTTATTGAGAGTGAGCCTTAGTGCAGGTTTCTTTGCAGCATCTGTAAAACCAGGAGGGGCATTAATCTCCTTACTGTCTGCTCAATATCTTGTGGTTAAAGTATCAGCAATACTTTATCAACAATAAATCACTGGATAAATGGCAGATAATGCAGTTTACTATACAATAGGTTTACTGTTGGTGTTGTTACATGGTTCAAGCAGGTGACACAAAGTGATACGTTCTCTGTGTAAGTTTGGTATGCCAGAGAGATGAACTAATAATGGCAGAGACCATCTTTTTTTTCTTTTTCCTTTTCTTCCTGTGTTTGTACAGTGCCAAGTACAGGGAGGTCCTGATCTATGATTGGGGTCCTAGATGAGACTACAAAGCAAATAATAACAGTAATAATAACACACACCGTGAAGAGTCTTTTCACGCTTTAGGATACAGGGCCAGTTACACCTTTTTTCTGACTTCAATGGAATTATCTCAGATTTACAACAGTGCAAATTAGATCAGAATCTGGCTCACAACACTAGAGAAAATATATTCCATATGGACAGCCTGCACTCAGAGTAACTGGTGGCAAAGGGGAGCTAAGCAGTTTAAAACAGTGTTATAAATTGGTTTCCCCCACCCCCATCCTGCAAACAATTGCACTTTTATTCTTCTTTTAACTCTCCTGAGCTGACCAACTGGAAAAGCTTCTTGCAGCGTGGGAGGAGGTTCTTTCATTCAAACATTTTACTGCCACGGGGACTCCAATAAATGACTGGCTGCCCTATATAAACCAGCCTCCTACAAAAGCCTATCTACCAAGGGCAAGAACTTGGGGTGTTGTCACTTATCAAGCAGTTCCACAGAGCGGAAAAGCATCCTGTTTGGCAATACAGTTTCCTATGCTGCAGGTGCTAAATTGGCAGTGAGACTTGCTGCAATTGGCTTTTCTCTAATCAGCAGAGCTCTGAAGACTTACCAGTTATTTGGGGGATTCTTTTTTCAAGAGCAAATATACTCGTCCCAGGCAATGATTTATTGCTATTTCTATTTCAGTAGCATGCTTTCTTAGACCCTATTCCTGCAAAAAACTCCTAGGACTAGCCTGTACAACTGTAAGTGTTAGCAGGATCGGGCTCCTGATGAATAGGTGCCAAACCAAGTTGTCCTTGACTGCTGACATTTCATTCCTGTTACGTATCTTCTCAGAAGCTGATTATTTTGCAATACTGTATTTATCAGTTACATTAGACGGCAGCGTCTGTGTCATTTTAGCCTCGCTGACAGAGCCTCATGGGAAACAAGATGAGCCAAAATCTCTGTGGGAGCAGCTCTACTGACTTTAATGGAATTTTGCCCATCAGCAGATAATTTGCCCCAGTATCTCTTTCCCAACTACATTGACTGGCCCTCCTTAAAGATCTTAATATAATAAATAAGCTAAGCGACCTTTCCATTGGAAAATACATTGTGTAATTGTTTAGTGAAACCCAGGTGGATGATATGTGTTTAAGAGACATAAACAAAGATACCTCTTTGACTGCATGAAAGCTAGAAGAGCATTAAGCAGCCAGAATGGCTTTAGAGTTTGTCTACGCAGAGGTGTGTAAAGCCAGTATTTCACTTGCATTTTAGTGTTTTGAATCATAACCTTCTGGATTTATGGTACCACATATTAAAATGCTGCATCCACTAAAATCAGTAGGAGCGTTGCTGTGTCAACGGGTGCAATATCATACTTTTAATGCTTTAGGACTAATACTTTACAAACATTTATTCAGCCCATATTTTTAGACACAATTGCCTCTGTTTTGACACTCACATATGAGACATCTGCTGCTGGGGAACTGGATGGCTCAGGGGATTGGTCCTAATAAGAGAGGAGTCTTTTGTGTCTAAGTTACTGGTTCAAACCCAGGCAAGGTTGGCAGTGACTGAAAGTCATTACCATTTGACAGCTGTTATGTGGCAATATGAAATGAGTTGGTGTCCTCAGTCAGTTTCCTGGTGGACAGGTGTCAACATCATCACAATAAGAACCCCAATTAGCAACCTCATCCAAGAAGACAATGATTGAATAGTGTTGGAGGTAGATTAATTACTCTATCGCCTCTGTGAGAGAGGAAGTGTCTTTTCAGGTCAGGGTTGGGGCACACAGCCAGGGGAGAAACCTGTCCTGGCACTATCCATGCAATAACTGTTCTTAGGAAAAACAGAGGATTTCAGCCTCGAGGGCTGTCAAACCAGCACTTGTCACTAACTTCCTACAATCACTATTATTAGTATTGTTATTTATTTTTGCTGTGGTGGTGCCCAAAGACCCCAGCTCCATTGTTCTAAGCAAACTATAAAAAGACGGCCCCTGTACACAAACAGTTTACAATATATGTATAAGCCAGAAGAAGACAACAGGTAGATACAACAAACCGATGGAAAAAGCGCAGGTTAACAATGAGCCCATTACGAATCTGCGCTCCAGCACACACCATTACAAATATTTAAAAATTAAACTAATAGGTTGATTTTAAAAATAGGTTAAATCCCTCAGGCCATACACACTTTTTTAACAAATTCAGCACTAAGGGCCTGATCCAAAGCCCCCTGGGGTCAATGGGAGTTTAGGCCCTAAGTATGGTGCTAATGTCATTTTCAGTTAAAAAGTAGTAAATAAGAGTAAGACACTTCTATTACTCATAGCATTCTACATTCCAACCCAGATGTGTCTTAATTTCAATGGTGGGTGAAGTGATATTTATTATAGCTAGATAAGTGCTTTCAGATCCTTTGGATGAATAGCACTATATAGATGAAATACATTATTATGTAGCAGTAGCATTATTGCTAGATATAGGCCTGATCCTGGTAAGTGCTGATTGCTTGACACTTTCAAACCCTTACTTACAAAGCTTTTTAACTTTGAACTGTGAACCTGACATACAACACAGATAGTTAATGTACAAAAAGTTTGGACAACTAATGAAGCCATTAGTTTTCATTAGACTTTGCCTGTCCACATGTTACTTTAGCAGCATAATTCATCAAGTGAAATCCAGCTTTCACATCAGTCTTCTTCTGTCACCCTAGCACATAACAGTGGTCATTCTTTTCTGAAGAATTGCTCAAAACAATGTCTCACAGGTGGCACACAGAGTTGATGGATGATATTTAAAAGCCTGCTGCCCTGAGCTGGATGAAAGCAATTTATGATATAAAGGTTGACATCAGATCTCACACACGGCTGTAGTGGGAATATCTCCTGTCTAATGCAAGACTAATGCTGAACTGCTCAAAGGCAACTTTTAAATCACCCTGTTCTGGAACATAAAGGGAGACATGTTGGCCATGCTACAGAAAGATCAAAGAGCAATGGAGACAGTGACCATTTATAGAACCTTTCTTTCATCCATTTAATGTGTGACTAACATCATAATTCTTATTCATAAGGAGTTGTTAAAGCTTAATCATCATCACATATGGTGACTAGCTCAGGCTAACAAGTTGGCCAAAGGAAATATCACTTTTATGGGAGGGAAATATGGGTTGAAAGTCTGTGAAATGAAAAGTACACAGATTATTTTATGTTTTATGAGACTTGCAGCGCAGTCTTCTAGACTTTCTTGAACTGAACAAGATGCAAATCTTCTACTATTGTTGGAAAACAGCTTCCTAAACTAAAAGTTACTGGGTCACTCTCAGGTCAAATTTGGCCTCAAGTTCAGATTTTGTAAAAAATAACCTAATGTAAAACTTAAGATCAATAGAAAAGTTTCAAATTTTTGTTTATTAGTTAGTTTGTTTTAAACTTCACTGCAGATTTTTCTTAATTGCAAATTCTGTGAGAAAGTTAACAAGCACATGGATAAGGGTGATCCAGAGTATACAATATACTTAGATTTTCTTCAGAAAGCCTTTGACAAAATCCCTTACCAATGACTCTTCAGGAAATGAAGTAACCATGTAATATAATCAGAACTATGTGATTTTGATTTATTTAAATAACACATAGAATTATAGAAACATAGAAATGTAGGACTGGAAGGGACCTTAGTAGGTGACCTAGTCCAGTCTCCTGCACTGAGGCAGGACTAGGTATTATCTAGACCATCTCTGACAGGTGTTTGTCTAACCTGTTATTAAAAACCTCCAAAGATGGAGATTCCACAACCTCCCTAGGTAATTTGTTCCAGTGCTTAACTACCCTGACAGTTAGGAAGTTTTTCCTAATGTCCAACCTAAACTGCCTTTGCTTCAATTTAAACCCATTACTTCTTGTTCTGTCCTCAATGGATAAGGAGAACAATTTATCACCATCCTCTTTGTAACAACCTTTTACTTAAAGACTGATATCATGTGCCCTTCAATCTTCTCTTCTCCAAACTAAACAAACCCAATTTTTCAATCTTTCCCCATAGGCCATGTTTTCTAGACCTTTAATCATTTTTGCTGATCTCCTCTGGACTTTCTCCAGTTTGTCCACATCCTTCCTGAAATGTGGTGACCAGAACTGGACATAGTACTCATAAGAACATAAGAATGGCCATACTGGGTCAGACCAAAGGTCTATCTAGCCCAGTATCCTGTTTTCTGACAGTGGCCAATGCCATGTGCTTCAGAGGGAATGGAAAGAATACACAATCATCAAGTGATCCATCTCCTGTCACCCATTCCCAGCTTCTGGCAAACAGAGGTTAGGAACACCATCCCAGCTAATAGCCACTGATGGACCTATCCTCCATGAATTTATCTAGTTCTTTTTTGAACACTATTATAGTCTTGGCCTTCACAACATCCTCTGGCAAAGAGTTCCATAGATTGACTGTGCATTGTGTAAAGAAATACTTCCTTTTGTTTGTTTTAAACCTGCTGCCTATTAATTTCATTTAGTGACCCCTAGTTTTGCGTTATGAGAAGGAGTAAATAATACTTCCTTATTTACTTTCTCCACACCAGTCATGATTTGATAGACCTCTATCATATCCCTCCTTAGCTGTCTCTTTTCCAAGCTGAAAAGTCTAAGTCTTATTAATCTCTCCTCATATGGAAGCTGTTCCATACCCCTCATCATTTTTGTTGCCCTTTTCTGTAACTTTTCCAGTTCCAATACATCTTTTGAGATGTGGTGACCACATCTCCATGCAGTATCCAAGATGTGGGCCTACCATAGATCTGTAGAGGTAATATGATATTTTCTGTCTTATTATCTATCCTTTCCTAATGATTCCCAACGTTCTGTTTGCTTTTTTGACTGCCGCTGCACATTGAGTGGATGTTTTCAGAGAACTATCCACAATGACTCCAAGATCCCTTTCCTGAGTGGTAAAAGTTAATTTAGTTTATAATCCAGTTTATAATTCCTTATAAAGCATACTTATGTCTAACAACATAAGAACATAGATCTGAAGGGGACCTCTGAGTCATCAAGTCCAGTCCCCTGCTATGACAGGCAACCATGTCATATAATCCCTTTTGTATAAATATAAAACAATGTTGGTAATTGAGTAAATCAGATAAAAAATATTACACAGCTACACTATAAACACTATAATAAACAGTATATTTACAATTGAAATGATATGATATCTGAACTCAAATCTGGGCCCTGTTTCTTTTTGAAGGTCTCTGGATGTCCTCTGAGTTGGTAATAAGTCCTCATGGGATACATGCATTCATACTCTTAATCTATTCTGACTTTAAAGGTCCAGTTTCTTTTATCCAATGTCTCATTGCACAAGTTCTTGCTACTGAGAATGCACTCCCATCCATTTTCACTGATGTCTGTTTAATATAACATCTTTTAAACTATTTAAAATGCAAACATATGAATTAAATAAACCAAACACAGCTAACAAAGCTTACATATGCTTGAAAACTTTTGACCAAAACATTGCAAGCTTTCTACATTTACAAGCCATGTGTATAAAATCCCTAGGTCCCAACGCTTAACTGCATAAGGGCCACTTCGTGACACTGCACCTGAGCAAACAGTCCCAAAGCCAGTGTAACTGGTCCTTGGAGAATGACCCTGGTGTAGACAGATTCTCTGGTGGCATAGATCATAGGGGCATAATTGCAGGAAAGGAGGTGTGATTAGGGATGTCCTACGCCTCAGAAATCTCCAGCTGTCATAACAGACCCTTGGAGTTATTGGAGCCAGCATACATTAACTCAGCCCTCAGGCTGGCCCAAAATCAATGGAGTGAAAAACATTGTTTCATACTACCTGTGCTCTTCCTCTTCTCCTTACCTCCCAACCTGTAGCTATGTGCTCTTCAGCCACAGCCAAAGATCTAGGCCGTGTCTCTTTTTTACATTCTGTGCACCACTTTGAAACAGAGCCATAGATCATAATCTTTTGTTTTGGAGTGATATATAATCTTTGCTTAAAATTAAATAATATCAGACCATTTTATGGTTACACATACAAATGTAATTCAATCGTCATTCTTCCTTGTATTCATCTGTATTTAATAGTGCATTCCATCTCTATTGATGTTTGAAAGTATCCCTCATGGCTACTCATCAAAAAACCTAGATATAATAAATTAGAAAGTCTTTTAGATCTTAGAGCTTCTTGGAATATTAATAATTCTACTTACCAAAATAATTAGTAGAGGCTTTATCAGTTTATTTCCCAAAACTGTACAAATAATGTCTGAGTGATACAAATTGGCAGAAATGAATATATGAGCCAAAATTTCCAAACTCGGGTGCCCCAGTCAATATTTAGGCACTGAAATAAGTGGCTACATACTCCACATGCATAGCTCCCCTGGACTTTAAAAATATGATCCTTTTGGCCATGGTTTTTTATTCTATCAATGTGCCTAAAATTTGGATAGTCTCTGATTTCAGATAGGTGAATTCACACATTGTTAGATTGTTCTGACAATTTGGGCCTTTTTTAATGTTTTGATTAATTTTATATGTGGTTGAAACTGTGGGATAAACACATTAGCCAGATGTTTCTGCTAAAGTAGAGAAATAGAAGTGATATTTTGCTCTTATTGTTGTTTTTATTTCAGATGGACAAGACAATTCAGATAAAATAAGAAACAACTCAAAAAGCAAAACAACAACAATGATGGTGATTTATCTGTCAGTGCTTAACAAATAATGTGCTCAGAGCTGTACAAGATACAAAATAGAAATCAGACCCTGCTTGGAAGAGCTTACAGTCTAAGAAAGACAGATACAGAGCAGACAGGATGTTCTAGGAAACCAAGAGGATGGAATCGCTCAGATTCTTTTCAGTTTCTATGATTGACTCACTTCTTGGGAAAGGAAGTGGATCTTCAGAAGGGATTTGATTGGTTTATGCTAGCCTGCCTGATCTCATGCAAAGGGGTATTTTGGTGTCAAGAGGACTTTGAATGTGGATGCACCAATGCTTGGGTAGTCTATTAATGCCTAGATAGGTAGATTAGGAAAAAGCATTAGGCCTGGTCTGCATTACAGAACTAGGTTGATGCAAGGTAGCTTATCCTGACCTAACTATGTAAGCATCCAAACTAAAATTTTGCTCCCGTCGACATAAATGCCCTGCTATGCTGACTTAATAACTCCACCTCGGTGAGAGTCAATGTCGATGTAATGAGGTCGAAGCAGTGTCAGTGTAGTCACTGCGTTGCTTACATCGACTATTATGGCTTTCAAAAGCCGTCCCACAATGCCTCACAGTGACGGTACAATCAGTACAAGTGCTCCAGGTGAGGACATGCACCGCTGACACAAGGAGCATAGTGTGGACACGCAAAAGCAGTGTAATAACTGCGGCGGTTGTATGTCGACGTAATTTTGTAGTCTCAGTGTGCCCTTAGATGCCCACAGATAAGGTCCTATCCACACTACCAGCTGGAACTGTGTAGTGGCTGAATCTCTTGTGCCATAATTGTATTTGCAATGTAGAAAGACCATTAGTCTTTTGAATTGTGCGTCTTGTCAACCACATTTTACTCCATGTGCCAGCATGTTGCTCTCTACTGCTTCTGTGTGCTGCAACTTCATAAGTAAGCTTCTGCGAGGAAGGCTCGGGGCGTCTGTGGATGGTGGCAGCAGCAGCAGCAGCATTACATGTCCTCTATTTCAGGGAGTCATGGAAGACCTGCTGCTTTGTCAGTTGTCATGGTCCTTTTTGTTTAATTAATCATTTTCTTTCACTGCTGGTTACACTAAGGGATCCGATATCATTCTCTATCTTCCATAATGTAAAACGGGAATAAAAATCCAATTCTGAGTAAGCTGGTGTGGGCATTTTCTGATGCTCCCAGTCTCTGCTGGCCCAGGGATAGGAAATACTAATTGCCTCTGAACTCATGACTCCGCTATGTGAAGTGGTAGAGCTGCCAGCCAGATTGGCGGGACAGCTCTGTGCCCTCTTTCACTGTGTGAAAATCTGCAATGTGTATTGCATTTTCCATTCCGCCCAGTGGCATCCCAATCAGACTAATCAGTGTTCTGTTTGGCACTTACCAGGGGTACAGCTCTGCACTCCTCTGGCATTCCACCTGAGCTGGTACAACCTAGAGGTTGCATTATTGTATGCATTTCACTGCACACCCATTGCAAAGGCTTTTCAGAATTAAGGTCCTTAAGGAGCATTTATTTAAAATTTCACAGAGCTGTCGTATAGTTTAAGGCCAGAAGGCCTTTAGATCATAGTCTGACCTTCTGGTATCAAAGATCATTAAATTCCACCCAGATATCCCTGTGTTCAGCTCAATAACTTCAGTTAAATTAAAGCATTTTAGCTCTCAGGTGACTAAGCTGTCATGAGCCACAGGCAGAAAAAAGGAGAGATCAAGGTGCTACCAATGCCAAGGCCCCTGCAATGGCAGGGGTTTGCTCAGGTGAGACATTTCTTTAGCTGTTTCTTTCTTTGATCCTTTTCCCACACACTGCAATTGTTACCAATATTTATTTGTGCTGCAGTAGCATCTAGGATCCATAATGAGGGATCAGGTCCCCACTGTGCAAGGTGCTGTACACACATATAAAGAAAAGATGGTCCATGCCCCAAACAGTTTGCAATCCAAATGACCATGACCTCTCAGCTTCCGAGTCCCCGAATGTGGGGCAAAGACTCAATATCGGAGACAAAAGATCCTTCAGTTTAGCTTAATGTATTTTGGACTAGATCAAGGGCTTTCAAATTGCCTCATCCTGTGGACTATCTAGTAATGGAGAGACTTATGGATGATCATCTTTCCTCTTGAGACGGCGCAACACTCCAATGATAACTACAATGATTCCTTACATGAAAAAATAACGTTAAGAAAGAATGTATATATTTGTAGCTTCCTTTAATGCAGTGGTTGACAAACTTTTGTACTGGTGATTCCTTTCACATAGCAAGTCTCTGAGTGTGATCCCCCCTTATAAATTAAAAACACTTTCTTTATATTTAACACCATTTAAATGCTGGAAGCGAAGCGGGGTTTGCGGTGGAGGCTGGCAGCTCACGGCTCCCTATGTAATAACTTGGCGACCCCATGCGGGGTCCCGACCCCCTGTTGGAGAATCCCTGCTTTAATGCAATATGAGGCTTGCACTAAAAGGAGCAGAAGCACCTGGAAAAAAGGTGAGCCCAATAACGCATGACATGCCAGCAGTCCACAGAGCATCATTTGAGAACCACTGGGCTAGATTCAACCTGGCTGACATGGGGAGGTGGACATTGTCCCTTCTAGGCCTGCTGAACTCCAAAGGGGGATTTAGGCTCTGGAGAAGACATCTGGTGACAGTAGAGATTACCCGAGGGAAGGGTAGCTTTCCATCGGGAGCTGCTGAGGGGATGTCTCCCCGTCTTCTGCCTGTGCTCCCTCCCTGGCTAGCGTTGCCAATACTCTGGGCTGTGCTAGGCCCCTGCAGGCCCTCTAGTGAGGTTGTTGCTGCTTTGCCCCATTACAGCCTCATGTCTAGCTAACCTCATTCCACCATGGGCCCTGCGACCCTGTTTGACATCAGAATAGGCGACTCGTGGGAGGACACAAAGGGGGGCACCAGCAAAAGGGAGGGCACATGGTGTCTCCACGTGACCCCCCACATTACCCCCAGCGTGACTCCTCCCTGCCCCCAGCCTGGGGCCCCCGCGTTCTTCCTGTTCCCTCCCCATCTCATGTTACCTGGGCGGGGGCTCTGTCCTTCAGCTGCGCTGGATACCAATTTCAGGCAAAAGGAGCAGAATGCCGGGCGACCCCATGCCAGCAGCTCCTCCGGCATAGCTGTACCATCCACAGCCCTGTCCTCCAGGCGGGGCAGAACAGACCCCAGGAAATGCAGCTGCGTGGAAGGGCTGGGGGCAAGGCTGGGACGGTACCAGTACAGCCGCGTCGGAGGCACTGCCAGCCTGGGGCACTAGCTCCTGGGAGTGGCAGCCCCGTGTTCTGCTCCTTTGAACTGCTGCGGTTCCCTGCTGAATGTGCCTCCACCAGGCATCTGGGGAGGAGCATGTGGCCCTTGTTGCCCCTCCCAAGTGTTGCCTTTCCACAAGGATGCTCTGAAATCCTCCACATGTCTGGGATCATCCAAATTCTCTGAGATCCTTCCTGCCCTGCGAGCAAAGGAAGACAGAAGGCAGAAGGTTCTAGAAGTGAACCCCTGGCTAGGTAAGAGGTGGAGGGTTTGGGTGTTGTGGAACATTGGTCAACTTTCTATGGGGAGAGGGACTGTATAGTTTGGATGGCCTCCCACCTCAGTAGAAGGGGAACCAATCTGTTCAGGGACAGGCTGGCTAGAGTAGTCAAGCAGGCATTAAACTAATAACAAAAGGGGAGAATAAAAAGAGGGAGGATATGAGGCCTCATTTAGCATAGAATCAAGATGCTTGAAAGAAAATTAACCAAGGAATCAAAGGACATGAAGACAAGAAATTCTTTAACTGCCTATACACCAGTGCTTGGAGCCTGGGTAACAAACAAGAGCAATTGGAATTGCTCATTTATGAGCATAAATTCAAGATAGTTGGTATTACTGAAATCTGGTGGGACGAGTTGCATAACTGGAATGTTAAAATCAATGGTTATAAAATCAATGGTTATTTAGGAAGGATCGAACAGGCAAAAGGAGGGGGGAATGGCACTCTGTGTCAACAATGGCATTACCTCTTTTTCAGTCACTGATAACTCAATAGACAATGATCGGGAATGCTTGTGGATCAATGTCCATAAAGTGTAAAATGGGATATTAGTGGGTGTCTGTTACGGACCACTAAATCCCACTAGGGAAGAGGCTCCTTATGATGTAGTGGGATATCTGTAACGCAGTGCCATGGGTAATTTATCATCACTTTTCATCATGTATTTTGAGGGGAGGGGATGCTTTAGACCTATCCCAATACTTCTCTTTGGAGGGCCTATGGAGATTAGCATTTTCCCCACGATACGTCTGGTTGTCAGGTGGAGGATCTCATTTGGGTTGGGACCCTCAGGACAAGGATGAGGCGGCACAAGCTCTAGTGGAGAGATGGGTGTGGTGCAGTGATTATGTCCTTGGTCTGTAAAGCATGCTACAACTTTCACTGCTTGGCTCAGAGAGAGAATCATCCAGGGTGAAATCCTGGCCCCCTTGAAGACTGCATAATATTAATATTATAGGCTGTATACCCTTAGATATAACAGTGCAGACAGATTGTTTGTCTCAAGGTTTGCCAGTTACCTTCGCATCCTTGTGGAACAGATTTAACTTGGGAAGTGATCAGCAATCAGGATTTCACGTAACTTCAGGTTGTTTGCATTTCTGCTTGTCGTGAAGTAATTTCCTATTGCTCTTTCAGTATAAAAATTGTACCCTTCTCTCAATATATTTATGTTACAGATGATCTCCTGAGGTCCCTTCCAACCCTGATATTCTATGACTCTATGACTTGTGCATTTCAGCCTCACAAAGAAGGATGGGAATACAAGTTTAAAGCCGAACCCATTAGCAGGAGCAGGGCCCTAAATGAGAGACAGTGATAAAATATATTGGGTTAGATTATAAAATCTGTTCATGAGTCTAAAATATATTTACAACAACTTAAACGATACCAATCACATAGTGGATTCCTGCATCTGGTCTCCTGAACAAGGATGTATTTTGATAGTGAATAGCCAGCATGGTAGCTTGACATACTTTATTTGACAATGTCCTAATATTAGAAATGTCTGGTCAACTATTATAAATGTTATAGAGACATTATGGAATCAGAAACCACTGACCGCATTAAAATTATATTTGCCATCTGTTTTAATTAGGCTACAAAGTCTTTTAAATTGCCCTTGGTTGTGTACAGAGCTTGATCCTGAGAAGGTGGAAAATCTCCTATATCCCAATTTTAAAAGCTTGATACTATAAGATGGCAGAAATAGCTTCATATGAGCATCTCATTTACTGCATTTATGGGGAAAAAAGAAGAATTCCTCTTATAAGAGAGGAATTTCTCTCTCATATAAAGGAAGTCACATATTTGCAAACAAGAAGGATATGAGATTGATAGGGAGACATCATGGGAAGGGGAATGGTGTGTGTGTAATTTTGTAGCATTGTTTTAAAACCAATAGACATAATATAAAATAATCAAAGCATATATTGTATTACTTGTGCTCTGATAAGCTGTTCGCTGTGCAGACAACATAGTGATGAGCATGGTATAAATGCCTAGATAGTCACAGTAACAAATGGCTGCATTTCATGCATTCAGATGTATTCTGCAATATTAGCTAAAATGGACAGAAGCCCAGCCATCATCATATACCAACATCTAAAGTAATCTCAGTGTAGCACTAACAAAACAAATAGTAATTGTAAGGCATGAGTAGTTTGGTTTTGCATTTAGTACATCTTGATTTGATAGTAAACATTTTAGAGTCTGGAAGAATTTTGCACTCACTAGCTGATTTTACAAGAAAGAGAAGCGCTTATCAGCAAAGGTTAATGTAGCTGTCAGTGCATGAGAACCCTATGGGTAGAAAGAGTCTCATCTGGCTGTTTTTTAAAGGGCAACAAGCATCACTGTAAAAAAAGATTTTTTTCCATTTCTAGAAGCCTTTCACATGGTCCAAGTGAGTTGCATGATATGTCACTGGTTGCTATTTGTAGTTACATTTACTACATTGTCATGATTGTAAATGCTTTGTTTCTCCTTGATTGCACTTTTAAAATGTATAAACTGTTAGTGTCCAAACTGAATAATCCACATTTTACTTCAGTGTAAGAGAAATCTATCTATCTTTGGTACTTACCTGCCCCCTATTACCAGAGCATCTGAGCACGTCATTATCTTTAATGTATTTATCCTCACAATGCCCTGTGTAGTAGGGGAATGCTATTATTCACATTTTACAAATGGGACACTGAGGTGCAGAGAGGCTAAATGACTTGCCCAGGGTCCCAAAAGAAGTCTGGAGCACAACAGAGACTTGAATCCCAGGTCTCTGTAGTTTCAAACTAGCACCCTAACCTCTGGCCCATCCTTCCTTAGTAAACCAAAGCCAGAAGTTCATACGGTTACATGTGTAAACCAATCCCAAGTCTATGTACAACAATTCTGATAGAGAAAGGCTTGCCTACATCAGACTTTCTTCCTTTAAACCTTCCTTCCCTTGCTACCACCCATACAGCTCCAAGTCTTGCAGCAACAGGAGGAGACAGGTCAGCAGTGTTTTTACCACAATGTCATCTACAACTGCTATGCACAGAGTTAAATTGCACAGCAGTGAAAACACTGGTGGCTGCTCTACACTAGTGCTCCCACTATCAGTGCCACCAGTGGAGCTACATAATTGGAAGCAACTGTGGGAAATGTTAAAAAAAATAAAAGTGTTTGTAATGAAGGGGAATGCAGAGTGCCTGTTGCACTTTGGTAGTTCCCAGCTAGCCTGTCAAATGGCTGTTGGCCCTTTAAAAGGAGATGAGTCTCAGCCCCACCTGTGACACAGCCAACTCTCCTTCCTGGATGGGGAAAATGAGGGGCATGTGATGTGACTGATAGGTCATATGACTCACTCAGGCTTCCAGGGTAGATAGGAAGAGGCCTGGGGAGGAACAGGGGATGGTAGCAGCACCACCACCGCCTATCAGGAACAAGTGTGTTCCTGTAGGAGACCTGGTAGGGGAACTCTGTTTCCTTGTGGTGTGATCTGATCTCCAAGCTGTGGAGGGATGCGGGAAGACTACACTCCAGCAAAAATGCTGTGGAGGAAGAACTATTAAAAAGATTTTGTTTTGAGTCTCATTTGTTTGGAAAGACTTTGTTGCCAGTCTGGGTGAAACGAGATCAGAATAACTGGAGGGCCACTTGAAACTGTGTAAGGACTTAATAAATTAGACTTCAGAAAGGGAATCTTGTTTTTTGAATACCCTGAACTGTGTGGCGTTCTTAAGGAGCCCTGGAGAGAAGGAAACTGAGATGGGGTGCTCTAGGACTGTCCCAGGCTATGAGGGGGTAACTCTGGAGGCGTTACATGGACAGCTGGCACACTTTAGAGCAACCCCAGGGCCAAGATAGGAGAAATGCTCCTTTGCAGCTCCCTGCCTCCAGCTGTGCTCAGCAGATATTGGGGTCAGTGGACAATGAGCTTGTAGAATGGCAAGATGGCTGAGGCTTAATCCTGATAAAACATAAGGAATGCTTATGGAATGAGGAAAGGAAATGGGGGGATTTAAAAAGCACATTAGTGCTTATCTGCATCTGTGGGTGTCTAGATACCTTTGGAAATCTGGTCCTTAGCCATTAACTTCAATGGGAGCTGGGTCAGGCCCTTAAACTAGCGTGGATTGTCTAGTTCTCCATGTTCCATGTGGGGATTCTTAAATCAGCTGTTTTGTATCACTATAAGAAGGCATTGCAAATCTATGCCCAGAACTCCATGTGGCTCTGCTTGCAGCGTGCATAGTTGTCTTTGACAAGGCTGTAAGCCTGTTCAAAGTCAGTCAGTATTATGTTTTCAAACTAATTTTGCACTAGCTGTTACTATGAATAATGCTTCATAATCTTCCACAAGGGAAGGGACATGTTCACCAGGATTTACTGCATCCTTTGGATTCCTAGAGCCAAAAGCTCTCCTTGGCTGAGTGAAGGAAAACAAATGCCTGCTATTTATACAAAATTTGGTCCAGGAAGTGTGGAGGAGGGCCTATAAAGGAGCATGCTACCCTGGCCCCCTTTGGATATTATGCCTCTCAAAAGAAACTGCAAATTTACATGTGCTCTAGGAAGTTAATGTTCTTTGCATGTTTCAGAACAACACTGTAGTGGGTTGGCAAACTAAAGGCCGTATAGCTACTAAATCAGTCATGCTGCCAGAACTGAGCAAACCCTGGAAGAAGCATAGATGTTCCAAGATCTGTCTAGTTGGATCAGGATTCCCTGTGGATCCTAGCACTGTGTATATATAAGAGGCTATGCCTCTTTGTGGGTCTGTTAACCCCTCCTTCCAAAGGAAAGAACACTCCGGAGTTGACCAGGTGGACTTCTGTAAGTTCTTTTCTTCTCTTCCATGGGTTTGTCCCTGGAAGAGAAGCAACTGATCCCCATATATTTTCACTTATGAATTGCAGGCTGAAGGCTTCTTAGCTCTGAGAAAGGCCAGGAGATGGCATTCCACCCCTGGCAAAGCCAGAATCCAAGATTTGCAATCTTTCTCTTTGATTTGGAGCAGTTGCCATAACGCACTGCAGTAGGACCCTCCATTGCAATTAATTTGGGGAATTTTTTCAAGTTGTGGTTTTATTAACTATATCTTCTATTTTCAGCTAATGGAAAACATCTGAACAAGCTGCCTGCAGTTCCTTATCCTTATAGCAAAGGAGGAGTAATAGCAGCGCTGGTTGATACTTGTTTTATTCCATTTGAAAAAGTTTTGTTTTGTTTTGTTTTTAACGTACGCTTCACCGAAAAAAGGTGCCTTACTCACTGTTTAACTAGAGCTGTGGCTGAACTACACCCCTGGATGTGATCACACCAAATTTTGGCAAACATTCGTCACAGCTCTACCGGGGAGCATCAGTATCAGTGCTACGTCCATCAGTGATGGCCCTCGTGTACTCCATAGCTGAGTACTGTGCACCAGTGTTGGCCAGAAGTAGCCACGCTCGACTTGTTGATGTCCAACTTAACCTTTGACAATGTGACTTCAACCCTGATGAAGTATGGAAAGCTGAATGGAATTCACAAGTTACAAACAAACCGACCCGATGCAGAAGATCCCTGGCTTTGAGCGTCTGTGAAACTCAGGGCGACCTTAAACCGCATCAGCACAAACCATGCCAAATGCAGATACTTGCTGCACAAATGGAAAATTTAAAAACTTTCCAGTGTGCGACTGTGGTCACCCAGAACAGACCATGGAGCATATAACGACTCAATGCCCGATTCACAAATACGAAGGAGGCATCACAGTGATACACTCTGCTACTCCTGATGCAATTATCTGGCTTAACCACCTAAGTGTAAAATTATAATTATTGCTCTACATCTACATCAGCCATACAAAGAAGAATTATAGAAGCTATGTGTTCTGGTAAATGAGCTTTTTCACCTTCCACCCTAAGGAGACACATAATGCATTATTCCTCTTACACAGTAAGGCGTATCTTATTTTGTTGTAGATCATCGTTAGGCAGGAGAAGGCTTGTTTGCACAGTTCAGTGAGCATGTATTTTGGTCTATTTTGTGTTATAGAAAAACTTTATAGTTATACATAATTAGGCTTGAAAAGATTAGATTTTTATTGGTAAATGTCAGTAAACCTCAATTTCTCCCTCCACACACAAACCAACAAATATTTCCATAGACTAATAGAAATTTACAGATAGACAAAGCGAGAAAAATTGTGTTTGAGAACTTATTAGAGTTTGATTTAAGGAAAATTACTTTGTATATTTTGACAATATATTGAGAATTTGTGTTTTTAAAGGTTAAAGCTTTAACTTTTTGCATCTTGTCTGTCACTAAGTAGCTATTGTGGCCCTCACCGTAACTTCCTGCAAATGTGAAAATTGAAATTGACATTATCCATCAAAATGACAAAAAAAAATTAATTTTGCCAAGGGTATGTAATACAAAGCAGTCATACATTACATAAAATCACTAAATCACTTTTTAAAAGACTTTACATTTCAATCTCTTTATTTTTCACTTGCAAACACACTAACTAAAACCCCCACATACTATGCAATAGACAACATAATTAATAGGGGGTTATGTATTATTCCATTCGTTTTAGCTGGGCGGGAATGCCACTCATTGTTTGTGAACATCTCCATATGTTTTTATCACTGTGTGAGCTGATAAGAGAATAACATTGTTATGTAGGCATTACCTGCAAGGAATATTATCCCCCACATGTGCTCCTCAGGCCTCATGTCTGGAAAATCCTCCTATGGAGGTGGCAATTTATGTGAAGCAAAAAGATACTGAATATCTGCAAAACTATGGTCTCTGTCCTGCCAGAACATATGCAGAAGCATAAGAATGGTGGGTACGAAAGTGGATGATCAGGCCACAAGCATGCACCAGGCAGGAATGTTGGATCCCTGCCATGGTACACAGGAATACACTAGAGCTATACTGATTTACACCAGCTAGAAGTCTGTCCCGGTGTCTTGTACAAAAATGTACTGTGACACAGAGCACGGAAATATTCTACCAGAAGGGTTTTGCTAAAGCAGTTGACGCTGCATCAGAACAGAGTTGGAGACATGGCTGACACACAGCTCCACTAGCAATGAGCACTCTGGTCATAAACACAGCAGCAGTAAATAGCATTCTGCAGCATAATGAGCCATGTCAACATGCCTTGAGACATTGCTCTTTCACTGAACCCTCTGTCAGAGCACCTGTGCTGGATTTCGGGCCTACTGCCAAGATTTGGTCCTTGCTCTTTTTCCTTAAAAATCAAAATAGACATTAATATAAGGCTTTTTTTAACACCTACCTCTTATATAGCACTCTTAATCAGTAGCTCTGAAAGTGTTTCACAAGGGAGGTCAGTATCATTATCCCCATTTTACAGATGTAACACTTTCTTCTTAAAGATACAGGATGCCATGAGAGCGTCAGTGGTGCATATTCCACCCTCTTCATTTAGGCCCTGAGTCAGCAATGTTCTTAAGCAGCTCCTTAACTTTAATGGGACTACTCCTGTGTTTAAAGTCAACAGGACTTCAGCTCCTGATTAAAGTTAAGTGCCTAAATGTGTTGCTGAATCAAGCCCAGGGTGATACTTAAAGAAGAAGAAATCTGTTCATTGTAAGTGTTGCAAAACTGCCTTTCTAGCATCTTTTCAGGGACTTATTATGTCTTTCCAGTTGTTTATGTAGACTGCTAAAATCTAACCGGATCCCTGTGGTATGCTGGAATAAATTACCAACTTCTATGTTGGCAGATCACATTAGACTAAAATTAATCCTTTGCCTCATTCTCATTTGTGTGTTGTTTTTATAAAAATTGCCTTACCTTAGTAAACAAAGGAAACATAATGCTCAGGAAATAATGACTGACAGCAGGGGTTAGAAAGATCAGACATAGTGTGTTCAGGCAGGGCCTAATCTTCCACAAGCATTTGTGTCAATGTATTTAATTCCTGACTGTTATCTATTCCAGTGCTGCGGTTTACAGACTGTCTGCTAGTACTGGATAACTATCTACTGCAAAAGCTCATTTCTTTTTATCTAAGCCACACTTGAACACTGAGGTACCAAGCAAATTCAGATCCCATTCAGTTTTGAATGCTGTAAAAGCATTGTGAATGTGTGCCAATATTCCATCCATCTACTGAACTCTAAATTTTTTTCAACACTTTCAAAAGTGGCCACTTGGTTACAGCCACACAAAAGGCTACAGCAGGGCACCAATAAAATCTAGGTATGTTGACTCCAAGTCCTGTGGCTTATCTATTAGACCACATTTCCATTAAACCAAAATTGTCTTCATTTAAAAATAAATAATTCAGAACGGAGCTCTTCCCTAATCTAGGTTATGCCATTTTGTAATGCTAAACAAACACCCAAAATACTTACATTTGAAAATGAGCTGCTGATTATACACTGCATTTCATTTTCGTTACAAGTTCGATATGTTGCATAGCGGCCATAATAAGCCACGTGCTGTCATAAATCTTGTTACTATACAGTAAGCTTTGTTACTGCAACCCTTTCTTTGCATATTAAGCACTGTTATTATGATAATTTACATTACAACAGTAACTAATGTGTTTTTTAAAGAGCTATTAAAATCTGAAACACAAACCCAATTTTTAACCACAAAATGGAAAAAATGGATGGAAACCAGTTGTGCTTCCAAAACCTGGGACTGGATAATTGCATACCTAATTACCTATTTATACATGCAAATAGAAGGTTTTGCAGGTGCGATGGACGAGGTGGCATGTTTGTGTTTGCCTCTATTGGGGTCATGGATGAAGATTTGTCTTTATTCTAAGTTAAGACTACCACACATAGCTCTCATTGGCATTAGCAGTAGTTACACACGTATATGGAGAAGAAAAAAAATCTCCTATTAAATGCTGTAGTGCATATGGTCTTCTGACAGGGTCTCTAAAACCAAGCAATGATCTTATACTCCGTATGCACTATACAGCAGTACTTTTGTATCAAAGTGGGAGTTAAAAATAGCATGGCAGCTTATCTCCAAATTCTTTTGTTTTTAATGGGTTTTCTAGATTTTAATATTAACTTATCACACTGAAATGTGGATAATAGTATTTAACAGCTAAAATTACAATGCACCTTGGGGGCTTTATACAAACAATATGACATAAAATATGATGTACAAAAAATTGCCATCTAAATATTGTACTTAACCCAATCCCTGAAGTAAATATTCCCCAGTAATACATATCAAATGCCTATAGGTGGGAAGTGTGAGACTGGACCCTCTGGCTCAGAATCTTTTTCCCACAATGGTGGTGCAAAACTGTTGGGAAGCTGGTATAACTAGCTAACTTGGGATTCCCTTGCATAGGAGGAATCCCTGGGTAGCATACAGTGGGAACCTCACCCTTGGTGCAGTATCATCAGGGAAAAGAGCATGTCAAAGGTGCTATCCGTGGCTGTCAGAAAAGGCCCTTTGGACCACAGATAGGCATGCTAAGTTAGAGCAGTCTTCAGGCAGGGTCCAGACCAAATCAGGATCCAGACCAGGGTCCCTGTATGTGGGAACCACAAACATATGGTGTAAAAGCCACCTTGTGCACCATCTCAACTGCATCTAGTGTTGCACAAAGCTAGGCCAGATCAGAGTCTGACCTTATAATACCAAAGAATGTAGAAGTTAGTTACAGTAAAAACACTAGCTGCATTGATCCTGAATTTTCTTGCTTCTAAATATGTCTCACTCTTAACATGGCCTGTAACAAGTCACATCAGTGCTAATTATTATTATTGTATATTGTTCACTCTGAGTCTTCACTGACTACACCAAATGAAGCTGAAGTCATAATCTAAATAACTTCTTTCCAAATTACACTATTACTCTGATTTATTCTTTTTGTGACTGAAGTTTTATATTATTAACAGAATAAAAAGCTCACCTTTACCAGTTTAAATAGTTGACCAAATAAATTATGCTGCAACGATGTACTTTAGAGAGCGGTTTAGAAAATGTTAAGGAAATATATTAACTTAAAGATCTGGAATCAAGATGGGCACTCACAATGGTCTGTTTAACTATGGTATCAGTTTGGCAGTCCTGATACAATTTTGTAGAAAAGTGCCCTAATTTCCATTTAAAATTTTTATATTTCTTATCAATTTCAATCTAAAGCAACACAATACTGTTATAAGAAAAGGAGTACTTGTGGCACCTTAGAGACTAACAAATTTTATTTGAGCATAAGCTTTCGTGAGATACAGCTCACTTCATCGGATGCATTCAGTGGAAAATACAGTGGGGAGATTTATATACATAGAGAACATGAAACAATGGGTGTTACCATACACACTGTAATGAGAGTGATCACTTAAGGTGAGCTATTACCAGCAGGAGAACCGGGGGGTGGGGCGGGGGGGGGGGAACCTTTTGTAGTGATAATCAAGGTGGGCCATTTCTAGCAGTTGACAAGAACGTCTGAGGAACAGTGGGGGGTTGGGGGGTGGAATAAACAAGGGGAAATAGTTTTACTTGGTGTAATGACCCATCCACTCCCAGTCTCTATTCAAGCCTAACTTAATTGTATCCAGTTTGCAAATTAATTCCACTTCAGCAGTCTTTCGTTGGAGTCTGTTTTTGAAGTTTTTTTGTTGAAGAATTGCAACTTTTAGGTCTGTAATCGAGTGACCAAAGAGATTGAAGTGTTCTCCGACTGCTTTTTGACAGACACCTACAAAATCTCTATCAAGCATTCTTACAACTACAATACCCACCTGCTGAAGTGAAGAAACAGATTGACAGAGCCAGAAGAGTACCCAGAAGTCACCTACTACAGGACAGGCCCAACAAAGAAAATAACAGAATGCCACTAGCCATCACCTTCAGCCCCCAACTAAAACCTCTCCAAGGATCTACAAGGATCATCATCAAGGATCTACAACCTATCCTGAAGGACGACCCATCACTCTCACAGATCTTGAGAGACAGGCCAGTCCTTGCTTACAGACAGCCCCCCAACCTGAAGCAAATAGTCACCAGCAACCACACACCACACAACAGAACCACTAAGCCAGGAACCTATCCTTGCAACAAAGCCCGTTGACAACTGTGTCCACATATCTATTCAGGGGACACCATCATAGGGCCTAATCACATCAGCCACACCATCAGAGGCTCATTCACCTGCACATCTATCAATGTGATATATGCCATCATGTGCCAGCAATGCCCCTCTGCCATGTACATTGGTCAAACGGGACAGTCTCTACATAAAAGAATAAATGGACACAAATCAGACATCAAGAATTATAATATTCAAAAAGCAGTTGGAGAACACTTCAATCTCTTTTGTCACTCGATTACAGACCTAAAAGTGGCAATTCTTCAACAAAAAAACTTCAAAAACAGACTCCAACGAAAGACTGCTGAAGTGGAATTAATTTGCAAACTGGATACAATTAACTTAGGCTTGAATAGAGACTGGGAGTGGATGGGTCATTACACAAAGTAAAACTATTTCCCCTTGTTTATTCCACCCCCCAACCCCCCACTGTTCCTCAGACGTTCTTGTCAACTGCTAGAAATGGCCCACCTTGATTATCACTACAAAAGGTTCCGCCCCCCCGCCCTAGCCCGGCTCTCCTGCTGGTAATAGCTCACCTTAAGTGATCGCTCTCATTACAGTGTGTATGGTAACACCCATTGTTCCATGTTCTCTAGGTATATAAATCTCCCCACTGTATTTTCCACTGAATGCATCCGATGAAGTGAGCTGTATCTCACGAAAGCTTATGCTCAAATAAATTTGTTAGTCTCTAAGGTGCCACAAGTACTCCTTTTCTTTTTGCAAATACAGACTAACACGGCTGCTACTCTGAAACCTGACAATACTGTAATGTTTACATTGTATGTGTATGTAGTTAGCAGGCTGCAGTACAACTAGAACCAGACTCAAGACTTCCCATCACTTTTCCAAAATGTTCATTATACTGTAAATACACATATATAATTATTTCCACTGTACATGGTCTATTCAAATCAGATCTTCTAAGTGGTTCTTATGAAGGGCCCCAGTCCCCTCAAAGTGAAGGTTGCACATAGCTTCCCGTTATAAGCCCAATTTTCAAAACCCCACTGCTAACTTTACCAAAATCAAACCAGTCCTCCTAGAATTTCTCATGTTACAGAGAAGGGGAAAATTTTTTGGATCAAATTGAGAAGAATCCCATGAGGGTTTTAAAGAAATATTGCTTCCAAAATTTTCCTGCCCTTCATTTTTGGAAGTTCTTCTCTCTCTGTTTAGTCTATAGTAGAGCTGATTAAAAAATGCCAATTATTTTTAATGGGAAATGTCAGGAAAAAGTACTCTAAGATTTCCCACAAAAATGTTTTGGTTTTTCAATTAAAAAAATGCAAACAATTTTCCTGCTTTTGAAAACCAAAAATTTTAACTAAAGAAAGTTTACTGGAAATTTTTTATGGAAAATTTCAAATCAAAATGAAACATTTTGTTTTGGCCCAAAAGCCATTATTCACTGAAAAAAATGTTTCAGCAAAACCATTCTCACTAGCTCCAGAGGCACCATTCGCTATGCAGCAAGGGGGGCAATCGCCCTCCACCCCAGACTTTTCAAAAGTCTATATGCTCCATTATAGATCTATATGCTCTCTGACTGATGTCTATCAATTTCCCCCCATGCTCTCCCACCTACCCAACTTTGCAGGATACAATATAACCACATCTAATGTTCTATATGTGACAAAACTTTGCCCTTCTCCAAGACTCTGGACAGTGGGTAAAACTTTCAGCAGCTCTGAAGTGACTTAAAAGGATGAGTCCCATTCTGAAAAGTTATAGGCCTTGGCTATAGGCCTTGGCTCACATGCCTACGTCACTTCTGAACTAGTCTCCTAAATCACTTTAGGCTTGTCTACACATTTGAAACGCTACAGCAGCAAGTCTGCAGCTGTGCCACTGTAGCGCTTCAGTGGAGACAGTACTTACGCTGAGAGGAGAAATCCTTCCATTGGTGTAGGTAATCCACCTCCCCAAGAGGAGGTAGCTAGGTCGACAGAATTCTTCTGTTGACCTAATGCTGTCTATACTGGGGACTGAGGTTGACCTAACTGCGTCACTCAGGAGTGTGGATTTTTCACATCCCTGAGCGATGTAGCTGGGTCAACCTAACTTTTTAGTGTAGACCAGGCCTATGTCTGTACTAAACATGCCACAGTGGCTCTGCTACAGTGCTGCAGCTGCGCTGCTGTAACTAGGGTTGCCAACTGTCTAATCGCACAAACACAAACACCCTTGCCCCAGCCCTAGGCCACACCTCTGCCCCAGCCCTTCTCACTCCATCCCCCTGCCTCCATCACTCACTCTCCCCCACCCTCACTCACTTTCACTCCCAGGGGTTGGGTGCGGGCTCTGGGCTGTGGCCGAGGGGTTCAGAATGTGGGAGGGGGCTCTGGGCAGAGCCTGGAGCAGTGGGTTGGGGTGCAGGAGGAGGTGTGGGACGCAGGCTCTGGGAAGGAGTTTGGGTGCGGGAAGGGGCTCAGAGCTGGAGTGCGGGCTCCGGCCGGGCAGCACTTACCTGAGGCAGCTCCCGGAAGTTGCTGGCAGGCCGGGAACTTAGGCTCAGGGGTTGCCAGGCGTCCCGGCAGGCTGCCCCTGCCTGGAGGCACCACCCCTGCAGCTCCCCATTGGCTGTGGTTCCCGGTCAATGGGAGCTGCAGAGCCAGTGCTCTGGGCGGGGCTGCATGCAGAGCCTCCTTGATTGACCCTGCGCCTAGGGGCCACAGGGACATGCTAGCTGCTTCAGGGAGCCACGCAGAACCAGGGCAGGTAGGAAGCCTGCCTTAGCCCCACCAACTGGACTTTTGGCCTATTAAAATCTCCCAGATTGCTCCAGGAGATTGAGGCCGATTCCAGAAGGCCAATCTGGGAGGGTTAGCAACCTGTGGCATAGACACTCGCTTCAGTGACAGAAGGGCTTTTTCCATTGCTGTAGTTAATGCACCTCCCCGAAAGGCAGTAGCTAGAATTCTTCCATCCACCTAGCCGTGTCTACTCTGGGGGTTAAATTGACCTAAATACATCTCTTAGGGCTGGACAACACGACAAAATCAGATTGACCCAGCTCTGTTGCGCAAGGGTGTGAAAAATCCCCACGTAGCTAAACTGACTGAGTCCCTGGTGTAGACAGTGCCAGCTGGAGTGAGGAATTCTCCTAGCCATGGCCTCTTGTGGAGGTGGAGTTGGGAGAACCCCTCCGCTGGCTGTACTATCGGAAGTGCCGCAGCAGCACCTATGTCACTGTGGGGTTTTATGTGTCCCCATAGGCTGGGGGGTGAACTGCTCACAGCCCTGAGCTATGTGGAGCTGCTCCCCGGGAGCCGCAGCCCATATTTCTTTGCGAAAATTGCTTCTTCTACGTGCGCTTCCTTCCCTCCAGCTGCTCTTGGCTCTGCCCAGAGCCGGGGCGGCGCTTCAGCCTGAAGCCGGGGCCCCCGGCCCTAGGGCACCGTTAGCAGAAGAGAGCGGGACCGGCCAGCTCCCGCCCCAGCGGCCGGCGAATCGCCTCTGCCGGCCCGCTGGGTTCCGGCGCGGCCAGGCTGCCCCGAGCGCAGGAGGGGTGGGAGCGGCCGGGCGACGTGCAGCCAAAGGGGCGGCCCGGGGGATTGCATAACCCGAGCCCGCCCTGGCGGGGCGAGGGAGCGGGCGGGAGTCAGGCTGCCGGCCGCACTGAGCCAAGCGCCCAGCATGGCACATGGCAGGCCGGCGCCGGGTCTCGTGGGGGCCGGGCCGGGGGCCCCGCTCCTGGCGCTGCTGCTGCTGGCCGGGCTAGGCCAGGTGCGACCCCACCCGCAGTGCCTGGACTTCAAGCCGCCCTTCAGGCCGCCGCAGCCGCTCGACTTCTGCGTGCAGTACTCGGACTTCGGCTGCTGCGACATGGAGCAGGACCGGGCGCTGATGGAGCGGTACTACAGCCTGAGCGGCCGCCTGGCCCAGCCTGTCTACGCCGCCTGCGCCAGCCACCTGCAGGACCTGCTCTGCCAGGTGACACCGCGCCCCCTGCTCCCCTCCCCTTCCCGCAGCGCCCGCTCGGCCCGGTGACACCGCGCCCCCTGCTCCCCTCCCCTGCCCGCAGCGCCCGCTCGGCCCGGTGACACCGCGCCCCCTGCTTCCCTCGCCTTCCCGCAGCGCCCGCTCGGCCGGGTGACACCGCGCCCCCTGCTCCCCTCCCCTTCCCGCAGCGCCCGCTCGGCCCGGTGACACCGCGCCCCCGGCTCCCCTCCCCTTCCCGCAGCGCCCGCTCGGCCCGGTGACACCGCGCCCCCTGCTTCCCTCGCCTTCCCGCAGCGCCCGCTCGGCCGGGTGACACCGCGCCCCCTGCTCCCCTCCCCTTCCCGCAGCGCCCGCTCGGCCCGGTGACACCGGGCCCCCTGCTCCCCTCCCCTGCCCGCAGCGCCCGCTCTGCCCGGTGACACCGCACCCCCTGCTCCCCTCCCCTTCCCGCAGCGCCTGCTCGGCCCGGTGACACCGCGCCCCCTGCTCCCCTCCCCTTCCCGCAGCGCCGGCTCGGCCCGGTGACACCGCGCCCCTTGCTCCCCTTCCCGCAGCGCCCGCTCGGCCCGGTGACACCGTGCCCCCGGCTCCCCTTCCCTTCCCGCAGCGCCCGCTCGGCCTGGTGACACCGTGCCCCCGGCTCCCCTTCCCTTCCCGCAGCGCCCGCTCGGCCCGGTGACACCGCGCCCGCTGCTTCCCTCCCCTGCCCGCAGCGCCCGCTCTGCCCGGTGACACCGCACCCCCTGCTCCCCTCCCCTTCCCGCAGCGCCTGCTCGGCCCGGTGACACCGCGCCCCCTGCTCCCCTCCCCTTCCCGCAGCGCCGGCTCGGCCCGGTGACACCGCGCCCCTTGCTCCCCTCCCCTTCCCGCAGCGCCCGCTCGGCCCGGTGACACCGTGCCCCCGGCTCCCCTTCCCTTCCCGCAGCGCCCGCTCGGCCTGGTGACACCGTGCCCCCGGCTCCCCTTCCCTTCCCGCAGCGCCCGCTCGGCCTGGTGACACCGTGCCCCCGGCTCCCCTTCCCTTCCTGCAGCGCCCGCTCGGCCTGGTGACACCGTGCCCCCGGCTCCCCTTCCCTTACCGCAGCGCCCGCTCGGCCCGGTGATACCACGCCCCCTGCTCCCCTCCCCTTCGCGCAGCGCCCACTCAGCCCGGTGACACCGCGCCCCCGGCTCCCCTCCCCTTCCCGCAGCGCCCGCTCTGCCCGATGACACCATGCCCCCTGCTCCACTTCCCCTTCCCGCAGGGCCCGCTCGGCCCGGTGACACCGCGCCCCCTGCTCCACTTCCCCTTCCCGCAGCGCCTGCTCTAACACCGCGCCCCCGGCTCCCCTCCCCTTCCCGCAGCGCCCGCTCTGCCCGGTGACACCGCGCCCCCTGCTCCACTTCCCTTTCCCGCAGGGCCCGCTCTGCCTGATGACACCACACCCCCTGCTCCCCTCTCCTTCCCGCAGTGCCTGCTCTGCCCGGTGACACCGCGCCCTCTGCTCCCCCTCCCCTTCCCACAGTGCCCGCTCTGCCCGGTGACAGCACGCCCCCTGCTGCCCCTCTCCTTCCCACAGCGCCCGCTCTGCCCAGTGACACCGCACCCCCTGCTCCCCCTCCCCTTCCCGCAGCGCCCGCTCTGCCCGGTGACACCGCGCCCCCTGCTCCCCTTCCCGCAGCGCCCGCTCGGCCCAGTGACACCACGCCCCCTGCTCCCTTTCTGCTTCCCCTTCCCGCAGGGCCCGCTCGGCCAGGTGACACCGCACCCCCTGCTCCCTTTCCGCTTCCTCTTCCCGCAGGGCCCGCTCGGCCTGGTGACACCACACTCCCTGCTTCCTCTCCCCTTCCCGCAGTGCCCACTCGGCCAGGTGACACCGCACCCCCTGCTGCCCCTCCCCTTCCCGCAGCGCCTGCTCGGCCAGGTGACACCACACCCCCTGCTGCCCCTCCCCTTCCCGCAGCGCCTGCTTGGCCAGGTGACACCACACCCCCTGCTGCCCGTCCCCTTCCGAACCGAGGCATTGGGAGCTGTGATCAGCCGAACCTGCAGATGCTGCAGGTAAACAAATGGTCCCGGCCCACCAGCGGATTTCCCTGACAGGCTGCGTTCCAAAGTTTGCCAATCCCTGCTTTATGCTATTCAAAGGCTTTCCATCGCAGGTGAAATTTTCAAGGGGCCAGTTAAGGCTGCTTTAGTGCTGCAAAGCAGCAAGGAAGGGGCTGAGGACAAACTATATAAAGTGAAAATAATTACATGTATGGGTACAGCCTGCTGAAAACTTTTGTGAAGAGATGGAGGGCAAAGGCTTTGATTCCCATTAAACTACAACCTCCTAAATAAGTATATCATTATTAAAAGTAAGAGTATTGTGCTTCCTAGGTTGAAATTGATAAGAAATTTCAAAGGTTAAGTGGAAAGTAGAACACTTTTCTCAAAACTTGCATCAGAACTGCCAGACTGATACCACAGGTAAATCATTGCTGGATCTGAGTACCAAATCCTGATTCTAATTGTTGCAATTAATGTCAATCCTTAGGTAAATATTTTTCGTAACTCTGTAAGTTAGCTGCCTAAATAATTGAGGCATATCCAGCCAGCTACTTAAATTACTGACAGTGTTTCTTTCAATTCTTATCACGGTATTGGCCTGCCCAGTCTTGTCCACTAGCTTCCATGTGCTCTGTATCAAGCCCTAGAAGAGTTCAATTAAAAGCATTAATAAAACAGTGTAGCTTGTAATTTGTAGAAGAGAATTTAGATCTGCTGGTCATGCTGTGCCATGAATTCAGTGCAAAGTCAGTCAACGTTATAACTAACTGACCACAAAAAATAAAGTAGCATTAGGGGTTGGATGCGCCACTTGATTCACAAGCAAAGAATTTCAAGATCAGGCTTCTTGTGTTTTGGATTCAGAATCAGAAGGTCTCCCAACTTTGAGCATTTTAGTAGTGGAAAATACTACAGAAACATGGTTCAGTGCAGTATCTGGCTGGTTGTTAATCTTTTGTACATCACTTCCAATGGGATGTTACTGTGTGTATACAAATGGCACCACAGATGTGTTATGACTTGCATATAAGGTTATCCACAATATCTTCTGTTATTAACACTGACTTAAGACTAAGGCCTGGTCTACGCTGTGGGTGGGGAATCAATCTAAGTTACGCAACTTCAGCTAAATGAATAATGTAGCTGAAGTTGACATACTTAGATCTGCGGTAAGTCAACGGCTTACGCTCCCCCGTCGACTCCACCTGTGCTTCTCGCCCTGGTGGAGTACCAGAGTCAACAAGAGAGCGCTCAGCGGTCGATTTATCGCATCTTCAACCCCTACTGGATCGATTGCCGCCCGTCGATCGAGCAGGTAATATAGACAAGCCCTAAGGATCAAACACAGTAACAAAGGAATTAGGCATTCATGCTTCTATGCCATTTTTATCTCCTGTATTGAAACCAAAATATTGGTCTACGGTGCATATGGAGTGTAAGATGACTGCCTGGTTTGAGATACCCTGTCAGAGAACCATATGTACTACAGCATTTAATATGAGTCTGTTTTCTTCTCCATATGCGTGTGAAACTCCATTGATGGTCAACGTGAGCTATGCATGTGTGGCCAATATGAATGCTATAATAGTTTTAAGTTGGAATTCTCTTGCTGTTTTGTATTAAGGTTTGACTTTTAAGACCAAATTTTCAATCATGGCCACAACAAATGCACCAGGAAATATGCCAGCTTATCTGCTATGCCTTGCACACTTTTACATTTGCATAAGTGAATTGGTGTGCAGTTATTCAATCTGTGGATGCAGTTTTGGTGTTTTGTCTCATTGAATCTCCTTTTTTTCACATTAATTGCTGTTCATTTGAAGGGCAATCAGCATAATAACCTTCATTTTGCAATGAATAGGTTGACATAATAAGAAATCTTATTATACACTAACCAGATCTGTTACATAGTCCCTTGCTTTATTATGGGAGATGCCAGAACTATTATAAAAATGAAATATTGTGTGTAGTACAATTGTGTATATTTACCAGCTAATTTAAATAAAGGTATCTTGGATGTTTTTTCTTTTCATCATTGACTAATGACCTAATCTGTATGTTGTTGTTGTTTTTAAATTAAGCCCATTTTGCTTAGGAGACGTGTGGCCCTATAATTAAAGCACAGATTTATTCAAGAGAGTTGGTTTCTTTTCCCAGCTATACCACAGACTGGCTTAGTGATATGTGATAAATCATTCTTCCTCTCTTTGTCTCAATTTACTTATCTATCACTTGTAATTAAAAATCCTTACCAACTGAGGCTTATTGCATTGTTATAGAGCACTTTAATATCTTTGGCTGGAAAGTGAATCAGAAGTGGAAAGTAATATATTATTACTTGACAAGAAAAAACACCTGAAAACCAAGAGAACTGGGTGTTTTGGTCAGTTTGTAAGAGACAAGTAGTTTTCTGGATTTAAGTGATTTCTTATGTCAAGAAAATGTGCTCATGGTAGATAACCCTTATATGAATTTGATTCAGTTCTTAAGCAGGGCATCTTCATAAACTATTGTTTATTTGTGTTGCAGTAGCTACCAAAGGGCCCAGTCTGGATTGGAACCCTTTCATGATAGGCACTGTAACATCTCATAGCTGGGGCCCTACCAAATTCATGGTCCATTTTGGTCAATTTTGCAGTCATAGGATTTTAAAAATCATAAATTTCATGATTTCAGCTATTTAAATCTGAAATTTCACCGTGTTGTAATTGCAAGGGTCCTGACCCAAAAAGGAGTTGGGAGGGGCCAGGTTATTGCAGGGGGATTGTGGTACTGCTACCCTTACTTTTGCGCTGTTGCTGGCGGCAGTGCTACTTTCAGAGCTAGGCAGCTGGAGCGCGGCAGCTGCTGGCCAGGAGCCCAGCTCTGAAGGCAGAGCTGCTGCCTGCAGAGCTGGGCCTTCAATCAACAGGCACCATTCTCCAACCGCCCAGCTCTGAAGGCAGCAGCGCAGAACTAAGGGTGGCATGGTATGGTATTGCCACCCTTACTTCTGCACTGCTGCTGGTGGGGTGCTGCCTTCAGAGCTTGGATCCTGGCCAACAGTCGCCGCTCTCTGGCCGCCCAGCTCTGAAAGCAGCGCAGAAGTAAGCGTGGTAATACTGCAACCCCCCTAAAATAACCTTGCGATGCCCCTGCAACTCCCTTTTGGGTCAGGAGCCCCAGTGAAATCTGTATAGATTAGCGTAAAAGCACACAAAATACCAGTTTTCACAGGGGGGAGAGCAGATTTCACAGACTGTAATTTTTTTTCATGGCTGTGAATTTGGTACAGCCCTACTCATAGCATGAATAGTCTCTATACCCTAAGAGTTTACAATCTAATTTAATGGTCTCAAGATGCATTTGCACTCGCTAGTCAGGTAGTTGGGTATTCAGATGTAGTTTGTGCTCACAGACCTGTGGCCCTCACTCTATGTAGCTGTTACAGCAGTGCATGCCTTTGTCCGCTGAAGAGGAATGGAAGCTATAGAAAGCTATGCCTCAGTTGCTGCTTCTTTCAATGTGGAAATTTTGGGACCTGATTCTTCTGTGTTGGTCCAGTTTTATAGTTACAGGTGTGACTCCATGATTTCAATGCAGTTGCTCCAGCATTACACTGGAGTAGAGTGATGGTGACTCTCTCTCTTTGGACAATAGAGCCTGTAACACAAAACTTCACTTTTCCTCTGTTAGGACATTGGCGTGATATACACTAAGCATACCAGTGAGCCTGGGTCCAGTTTTTTTGTGTTGTCACTCAGGCTTGAATACCTGAATCCACATTTGAGAATTCTCATTGAAACCTGGCTCCCACCATCTGTACTTGAGGTTATTACCTCGATTGTTGGGATGAATCGTTTTCAAAGGTCTGAGATCTTTACGTATGTAAATATATTTGCACAGTGAGTCACATGCATGTTGTGATAAAATGACGTTTCATATTGTGGTGAAATTTTTTCGGCCACATTTTGAAGTGACTGAGGTTTCCGCTCTTTCCGTAGGAATGCTCCCCCTATGCTGCTCACTTGTATGATGCTGAGGATTCTTCCACTCCCTTGCGGACAGTGGCAGGACTTTGCCAAGAATACTGTGAGCAGGTGTGGCAAAAATGCAGGTCCATGTTTCGCTATCTCTCTATGGACAAAGAATTATTGGCCCTGGAAAACAATATGGCAAAGTTCTGCCACTATTTGTCACTTGATGATGTGGACTATTGTTTCCCTCGCCTGCTGGTAAATCAGAATCTTAATCAAAACCTTGGGTTCGTGACTGCCAATTCAGAGGGCTGTCTCCAGTTGTGCCTAGTAGAGGTAGCTAATGGTCTGCGGAATCCTGTTGCTATGGTGCATGCACATGATGGAACTCACAGATTTTTCATTGCCGAACAAGTTGGTTTAGTTTGGACCTACCTCCCAGATCGGTCAAGGCTGGAAAAGCCATTTCTGAACATCAGCGAAGCCGTACTTACCTCACCTTGGGAAGGAGACGAGAGAGGTTTTCTAGGTATTGTCTTCCATCCTAAATTCAAATTTAATGGTAAAGTGTATGTCTACTATTCAGTTGAAGTTCATTTTGAAGAGAGAATCCGAATAAGTGAGTTCAGAATTTCTCCTGATGACATGAATACTTTGGACCATAGTTCTGAAAGGTATTGTATGCACATTTATCTGTCAAAATTATTTAAGATTTCAAAGAAAATTTCATGCATTTTTAAAGGCCTGCTAACACAATAAACAAGATTTATTTGGCTTAATATTGCTCTTTCATTCTAATTTTATAAGAAGTAAGTCCTAGTGTCGTTATGCTGTAACTTTAAAGGGGAAAAAGGACATTAATTTATAATTGAGATTTTATTTTAATGTACAAAGATCAGAAAATTCAAAACCCTTTCCCCAAGAGTAATTGTAGCTGCTTCTTTTTGCACAGGTATGTATTAAGGTATAAAAGATACATGTTCAATGTAGATGAATTACAATTGCCCTGGAAAAAAAATTGAATTTCCTAACCATTGAACATCTAAAGATATAACTATAATGTTGCATAAAGTTTTTTGCATTTAATTTCCTTGGTTTGACGGCTGCGTAAGAAAGAAAAAGGAGCGAGAGAAACCTTGACCACACATTCAAGTTCTGCACTGTGTGAGTCAAATTCATCCCTAGTGGAGTGTCACTGAAGTCAATATAAATCAAGTCAGCGATGTTACACCAAAGATTAATTTGGCCCAATATGCTTAGCTGAGTGATGTTGCATTCCTGTGGTGTTGTGCATTCAAATAAATATGTATCTTTTGGAATGAAATAAATACAGTTGCATTTATTTGAATTTGCCGTGCTCTTCCTATAATCACACTGTTATGAGCACATTTTGGGCTCATCAGCTCAGCACATTTAAAGTTATTAGAAAATAATATTTTAATTCATCAGTCTTAAAGCAGAAACTCTGAAAACCACCTTACTTGCCACTTCATATGCGCATCTAGCATACACTTCTTTTCCTTCCCTCCCCACAGTCTCACACACATTGACATGAAAGGACTTTCTTCTGTGCTGTTGCCCTCATAGACAGCCTCTCTATACCTCTGTTTTGACTGCATCTGTTTTATCTATCTCTTTTAAAATGTCCTCCTAAAATCTACCTGTTCACTCTTCTCAGTGCCTTTCAGTATCTCCTTCAGCTACCCTGAAGTGTCATATAATTCCACAGCTATAGTATCTGTTATTATTTATTACTTTTATAGGCACAAAATTCAGAGAAAGGATGGTTCGGGGTACTAGTTTAGGGCTTGGGAGACCTCATTTCAAGTCCCACCTCTGCCACCGACTTCCTGTGTGACCTTGGACAGGTCACTTAGCCTCTCTGTGCCTCAGTTCCCTATCTGTAAAATGGGAATTAATACCACATTTCTACCTCACAGGGTGTTGTGAGGATAAATTAATTAAATATTATGAGGAGCCCAGATACTATGGTAATGAGGGACCCTATAAATACCTTAGGTAGATAGAAATGTGTAATAATTGTGCAACATCCTGAGATACATTTGTATGAGACACTATATAAGATAACTTTTTAATTACTGTATATGCCAAACCAAAATATGCACAGTAAATTAGGAAATGTCTGAAGTGCATTCAGTATTATTTTAAAATAATACATTTTGCATGTAATAATCTTCTGCGTTTTAAAAGTTTGCATTACAGTGAATTGGAGCATCCTATTCTTCTAAAACAAGGCATCATTGAAGGCAGTGTAAGGTTTTGGTTTCATAAATGTGGGTGTTTCATTGCTTAATATACGGAATTAAGGCACAGGCCAAACACATTAACTGCACTATTTTTAAGCACAGCTATATTTTTCTTATTAAAAATGTTTTATGGCTTCTGAGTTAGCTAATCTGATTCTGCTGTTGCTCTGCACTTACAGTGCAAAGGTAATTGAAGTTTTGCATGTAGGACAAAGGAGGACTGGTTTATAAAGTTTATAATCTGGAGTAGGACCTCAAAATGACAGTTTTATGAGAGCACTGAATATTATTAATTTTATTATCTTTATGCTAGCACCCACAATGTGTTAGGTACTTTCCAAACACTCAAGAATGAGTGATCCTTGCTCCAAAGAAGTCACAGTCTACTGACAGGCAGAGGCTCAGGGAAGAGGAACGACAGTTTATATATGTCAACTTAGTTCCCTGTAGGCAGAATGGCAGAAGTGAGTCTTTAAAAGAAATTTAGATGTGGACAGGAGAAGAGCCTTGAGAAATGGATCAGGGGCCTAACCCTGCAAACGTTCACTCTCGTGCTGTCCTGTTGAATGAAGATCCATCAGGCTCTAAGTTTGTAACCTCTTCCGTCGCTACTACAATGTTCATTACAAAAATAGATTCATGCTGCATCCTGAAAAAAGCAAACCCTGGTCCTGCTGTCCTTACTTTGGCAAGGCTTCCATTGACTTCACTGTGAATATTGTCCAGAGATGGATAGTCAGGCCTGTAACCCTGTGTGGGGTTCCATTAGCATTAAGAGTGAGAATGTATCTATTCTGTTTGCCTTCAGGTTTACTAGTTTGTCTTGCTGTACTGCAGAATCCCTTTGCTTTGGGAGGAACTGAACAGAAAGAAGGTTTCTATTACTTACAGTATCCTTCTTCACTTTTACGCTTGGGTAGTGTTTTGATGTGGTCTTGAACAGCTACTCCATTCTAGAGGTGATGAAGTTTAGTGGTGGATGAACTGATCCCTACATGGCTAGTTTATCTGTTTACAGTGCGCTTTAGGATCTTTCAGAAGGAGAGGGGACAACATTAATGCAAGATACTGTGATTTGTTATTATCTGATCAATTATTTTTACAGATATTAGAGAGAGACTGTCAACTTGAAATATAGTGGGTTTTTTAAAATAAGAAAATAAAATACATTTCAAGTGTTACACTTGCCCCTGAATCCCACTGCCAAAATGTGTACTTTTTTGATCATGTTTTCCTATATTTAACTGTTTGCTATACTTAAAGTGATGCCAAATGCACAAAGTAAACCAGTTGAAAAAAGATTTCTTTCCTCAAATTTCTTTCAGTTAACAGTAATGTTAGGTGTTGCTTTGAACAATAATCAGAATACTTGTCTTGACACAGTGTGAATATGTTTTAAGGATATCCCTTTAAAAATCATTTAAGTTTGTGGTTCAGTAATGTACAGATTCCAGGAGCAAGTGAAATATGCATCTGTAATTCTCCTTAATAATTTCTGCCTCAAGCCTTGAGCTTTGTTATTGTTATTATTTAATATTTGTAAAGCAGTAGCTCAGAAAGCCCCAGTCAGAATTGTAGCCACATTGTGCCGGGCACTGTTCAAATGCATAGGTAGAACTCGGTCCTGGACCTTATAGTTTACAGTCTGACTGGAAACGAGAAGCAACAACTGTGTATGACAAACAAAAGGTACAAAGAGGGGGAGGACAGGGATAACAAAAAAAAAAATTACTGCATATGCTAAACCAAAATATGCACAGTAAATTATGAAATGTGTGAAGTGCAAACAATATTATTTTAAAAGAATACATTTTGCATGTAATAATCATAAACATGGTTACATAGGTTCCTTACTGCACAATGTGATGGTTCCATATCATTGAAAATTTTGTGGATTTATCTAAAATAATAAAATCAACTGTGTCTGCCCTGTTGCACCATTTGGGATTCCAGATGACTAGTGCACAATATTATATGGCTCAAAAAATAATGTGTCTGAAATCAAAAGCTGGCCCACTGCATGTAGCGTGTTAAAGAAAAATCTCTGATTTCTCTCGAGCAAGGACAAAGCAAAATTCTATAACCAGGGCGTAGAGGAAGATTTGTATTTTTCCTGGTCCTCATACAATTTCATGTCTCAAATGCTGTACTTAGGCTATTGTGCTACTGTGCCTTTTGCTTATAAGTTACCCAATATTGATAATGCTTCATTCCTGGTTTTGATCAGGATAATTCTGGAGGTAGAAGAGCCAGCTTCCAATCACAATGGAGGAGAGCTACTCTTTGGAGATGATGGTTATCTTTACATATTTACTGGGGATGGAGGCATGGCTGGCGATCCTTTTGGGACGTTTGGAAATGCTCAAAACAAGTATGAGCCTTTAAGTGTGTGTGCAACTTTGTGTGTGGGGGTGGGTTGGGGAGGGGGGTTAAGTAGAAAAGATAAGCCAAGGGGAGAGGAACTGTTTTTCTAGTTATGTTTATTGTTTCCTTAAATGTGTGATTCCAGTTTCCTCAACAGGCATTAAAGCAGTATTCTTGCCTTTTTAAGGTAAAAATAACAGGAATTATAGAAAATTCCTTCGGTTCTAATTTCATGCCATAATGTAATAAAACCTAGATATGGTGACACCAAGTCCTGTATCTTATCCATTAGACCATGTTTCCATTAAACCAAAATGTCTTCATTTAAAAATAACTAATTCAGAACGGAGCTCTTCCCTAATCTAGATTATGCCATTTTGCAGTGCGGAACAAACACCCAAAATACTTACATTTGGAAATTAGCTGCTGACAATGCACCGCATTTCATTTTCATTACACATTCAGTATGTTGCATAGATGCCGTAATGAACCAAGTGCTGTCATAAATCTTGTTACTATATAGGAAGCTTTGTTACTGCAACCCTTTCTTTGCATATTAAGTGTTGTTATGATGCTAATTTACATTACAACAGTAACTAATGTGTTTTTTAAAGAACTATTAAAATCTGAAACACGAACCCAATTTTTAGCCACAATATCCTGAACTGAGCCCAGTTTTCTAGGATCTAGATGGGGGCTATAGAGCTTTTCACTTCCAAGACACCAGTTTAAATCTGCCACGTTGGTAGTCCCAAAAAATAATTACTGTATGAAGGCTGTTCAGTGGCCCATGCAAAATGAGATAGATGATCTTGGTCCAGTTGCTTAAGTAAAACTATCCAGATAACAAAAAGCTCGACCACAACTGCCACCCTTGTTGGCAGCAAAGAGGCCAGTGTCTGATTGGGCAAGGAAACTGCCCTCACCCTGGAGGTGATCCCATTAATCCCATTAATCCTGGATCTTGGTGAGGAAGCTTGCACTGCTGCTGCCACCTATTCTGGGGATAAATAGAGGGCTTCTGCCCATCTGTCATTTTTCATGAACAATAAATTCACTTAGGCTGCAGTCCTGCAAACACTAACTTGCCAACTTAACTTTTCTCCCATTCTCCCATAGCAGTCTCATTGAGGTCTATAGATCTTCTCAGATGCTTAAAGTGAAATGTGTAAATGTTTGCAGAATCAGGCCCTTAATTTTTTACTTAAATCAGTTTTTCTTTTGTCCGTAAGACTAAATCCTGCCCTCATTAAAGCCCTTGGCAAAGCTCTGGATTACTTTAAACTGCGTAGGTTGGCTTCCATAAACTTCAATTACGTGAATATTTGATGCACTGAAACACTTTTATGTTTTCTGAAATAGAAATTATGAACTCTTAGACTGCATTTTTTAAAAAAATACTTATCTTTGGTTAAGAATATGTGTTTAAGAGAGTGCTGTCTTTTCCCCTCTCTCTTTTGAACAAATACAGATCAACATTGCTAGGCAAAGTGTTACGGATCAACGTGGACAATAATGACCATGGGCCTCTTTATAGAATTCCTCCAGACAACCCGTTTGTTAGTGACCCAAAAGCTCGACCTGAAGTCTATGCATACGGGGTGAGAAATATGTGGCGCTGCTCTTTCGATCGGGGCGAACCCTATACAAAGGAAGGGAAAGGGCGACTTTTCTGCGGAGATGTAGGACAGAATAAATTTGAAGAAGTTGACATTATAGAGAGAGGAAAAAATTATGGCTGGAGAGCAAGGGAAGGATTCAGCTGTTATGATAAGAAACTATGCGCCAATTCCTCACTAGGTAATTATACACTCTAAATAAATGACCTTGATATTGGGTGGTGCCTGGACTTCCATTATTGACTTCTGCTTTCACAGGTTGATTGTGCAGTTGCTAACATGTATTTCTGGGTTTAAACTTGGCATATGCAGCCTCATCCTGGGAGCAAACTGACTTGGGAAGTTACATTAAAAACTCTCGCCATTTTTGAGTTACGAGAAAAATGAACTGAACTTTAATGCCCTGGCTATTCCACTTCGTAGCCAAATATGCTGCTAATTATACCAAACTGTGCCAAGTTTTCGTGGTGGTTCTGTGAATTGGATAAATATGCACGAGGGACAGTTTTCATTTTTGCTACATAAACTACACTAATATGCAAGTGTGTGGAAGTCAGAGCTATTGGCTTTATCCAACACCTTGCCCCTGAGATAGTAATATTTTACTGATCTATCTCCATAACTTGTAAATGGTTTAGCTTCATAAAGAGATTCTTCAAGCTATTATTCCCCTATATGGATTGGTTATTCTGCCGGCTTTTAAAAGGCTACTCTGTTGTGCAGTGTGATTATTTATTTTTTAATCCCAAAAGGAAAACACTCTTAACTTTTTATTTTTAACACTTTGGCTCAGTACACATGCTGTCTGCTACAGTTTGGTCAACATAGTAAATCTCAGGGCACGCCAGGCCATAAATGTGTCTGGATTTTGGGCCACAGCTTCAGTGGGAGTAAATGGGCATCGCTTCACTGCAGCCAATGGAGTGACACCACTTTACACCAGCCAAGCATCTGGCCCATTTTGTTTTTATGTTGTTCAATGCCTTACTTTTTTCTTTTTGCCATGTAAACATCATCTTCCTATGAATTTAAATATAAGGGAATTGGTACATAGGAAATGACGTTAAGAGCTATAAAATGTGGGTTAATGGGTTGGAAGGCATGTGGCACATTTTAAGTCTGAATTCTCTTCCTTCTGCCGCTGAAAAAGTAGCCTTTTAAGTGTCCTTTTAATGCCTTTCTGTGTGTCAGTTACTTAAGCTACGTTAATGGGAAGCTCTTTATCAGTGACACCGTGGGTTCAGAACAGTTTCTGATGCTTTCATAGATTCTTTAAAATAAAACAAGTTTTCAGAAGAAACTACTTTAGATGGGAAGCTATGCTGTATAATTTTTATACAGCCATCTGCCCTGACCCTTACAATACATGAATGCGCCATGAAGTTAAGGGGAGTGGGAAGGGCTTGGCAGCGTTCAGGATCCGGTCCGGTATTTATGTTGTGTAAACTGCTTTCTTTATGGAAACAGCTCATTAAGTTTCTTGTCCTCAACAAGGGATTTCCCACCTGGCTTTCCTCATCCACACTACCCTCATCTTCCCAAGGCAGAGAGTTACATTTGTTGACAGAAGAGGGCTGCCTAGGATTCCCTTCAGATTTCATCAGTGCCCATTCTAGCTCTGCTCCAGTGGTCACTTCAGAGAGATGAGGCTCTAGTGCAGCAGGTTGAGTATCAAGCTGCCATTCAAGGCTCTCCTGGAGCCAATCGCCAGTCACGGGAGTACTCGCTGAGAGACGCAGGAGAGTGCTGAGCCCTTTGGATTCCCAGCAAATAAGTGTGGGGAAAACAGGATGGGGAGAGAAATATGTTTCCCTTCTCCAATTTCCTAGCTGCTGTGTGGGAGAAGAGGGATAGAGAGGAGAAATGCATGCCCTCTTGCCCCCATATACATATGCTCTCTGTCCCTATATTCAGGAGTTGGGGAGGAGAGAGGGAGGGGAGTGAGGAAACTTTTAAGATGGAGCCCTAGAGAGTCACAATATGACTCTCTACCCTGGTGATGTTTTGTGGTGATTTCATGAATATTTTGCATTAAATATGGCAACACTGTCACGATGTCTCACCACAATTATTTTGTGGCTCTTCAAGGGTAAGTTCCGCTACTTCAGAGTGGCATGCGAGATTCCCTCTGACAGGGTTGTGAACATACAGTTTCTTTCATGCTTGCAGCTCTGTTCTAGAGGGGAGAGACCAGGCTCAGGAATACAGCTAGGCATCTCCCATGACAGCACGCGGCTAATCACAGAGCCTTTAGGTCCACCATTAAATTATTTTGTACACTTAATTACTGGGTCAGTTTCTTGGTAAGGAGCCCCTAGTTATCACAGCCGTTTGGGAGAAGCGACCTGAAAGGCCAAAGTATAATAAAAATAAATTTGATTCCATTCAGTAGTTGGTTTAGCACAGAACAAGAAGCTGGATGGGAATTTGATAGTACACATCCCTGACTAGTAACCATCTATCATTTTACTGATAGAACAGCTATTCTGTATCATACTTAAAACAAGGAAAGACACAATATCTTCTCCCCCTACAGATGATGTGCTTCCAATTTATGCTTATCCACACAAAATGGGGAAATCTGTTATAGGAGGCTATGTCTATCGAGGTTGTGAGTCTCCAAACCTGAATGGGCTGTATATATTTGGTGATTTTATGAGTGGGTAAGTCCAGTCGCTCAGCAAGCATTACCCCCAGCTGAAATCTTCCATTTTTGCTCCATACGCCTGCAAATGCTTCTGCAGTGTAACCCTCGCTGACTTACTACTCTTTGCTTGGTTTATTCTAGGTGCAAACCCTTACTGCATATTACAAATGACTCACATAACATGTTTTTATGTAATCATTATTCCATGTTATTGTGAAGGTATATGATTATCACACCAGCAGTAGATATTGCTGATTCACTTGGTGTCAGTACATGTGAACGGATGTGGCTTTGACATTGATTTAAAACCATAAAAGGAGAGTAAATGACCATTCTGTATTTTGGTGCATCTTTAATGCTTTGCACTATCCAGCCACAGGAGGTGCCTAACTCCCATTGAAACAAATGGGAGTTAGGCACCTACATACCCATGAGAGTCTGTGCCCATGTATCTTAATGTTTCTGGTCCTATTAAATGTTCATCCCCTTTCATTTCTATTGAATCTAATGTGAGTGGAGAGCACACATCCGTCACAGGATTGGGCACTCTCTTAATTATTCCATTTGGTACTACTAGATTAAAAGTATCTGTCCCAGTTGCCCGTTGAAAATTATTTTTTGTCTTGCAGACGTTTAATGTCATTGAAAGAGAAAGATTCTACTGGAGAATGGCAATACACTGAAATTTGCATGGGAACAGGACAAACATGTGTGTTCCCTGGGCTTATCAATAATTATTATCAGTACATCATCTCTTTTGCTGAAGATGAGGCAGGTAATCATATAATATTACACTGAACAGTGTGGTTGTATTTTATTTTCAGAGCAAAACACCTTGGAATGAGAATACTTTTTTAGGTTAAGAAGCACGCATTCTGGAGAATAGCTCAGGTAAGATCCAGAGTGTGCCCAAACATTAAAAAATTGGACTCCCGAGTTCTCACAGCTACTAAAAACAAGCAATTATAATGTTCTCTTCCTTAAGTGGCCAGTGTCTCATGCAATGATGAGCCCATTAGCAGTTTTGGAGTGGGTTGCTTGCCATTTTATTTATTTATTTTTACTGTGGATCCATTTGCATTACTGTCTGCCCCATTGCCATTTGGAGGGGAGCGAATGCCTGGGGACAAATACGTTAAAACATCACTTAGCGGGAACCTTAATCTCCAATTTGAAAAAGCCGTAGGAAATATATGGGGGGTACATCTACACTGCAAGAAAAAAACCACAGCATGGTTTGGGGCTGGCCAGGGTCAGCTGATTCAGACTCATAAGGCTTGGGCAGCAGGGCTAAAAAGTGAAGTGTAGATGTTTGGGCTTAGGCTGGAGCCTGGGCTCTGAAATCCCATGAGGGGGAAAGTTCTCAGAGCCTGGGCTCAAGACCAAGCCTGAATGTCTACAGTGCTGTTTTTAGCCCCACAGCCCGAGTTCTGTGAGCACGAATCAATTAACCCAAGCTCTGAGGTTCAATGCCAGAGTTGTTTTTTTTTATTGCAGTGTAGATGCAACTGGGTGGCCACAAGGTTGACAGTAAAAATGAAAGGAGTCTGGTATTTGTTACAACAAGCTTATGCTTTTGGCTCATTTAGAGATCTGGAGTGGACACTATTAATGACTGACAGAAAATTAGACGCAATGAGCTGTGACAGTGAAACCTGCTCGTACTGGCCTTGAATATTGTAAATCTCCTTTCAGAGTGAAACAGAATGGAAGTTGTACACTGTTTTAGTATCTTGCAATGTGTGAATTGCAAACAATTGTATATTTCCTTTTAGGTTCATATTCTGGCAAAACTTCCGTTGATGTCAATGAGAGTTTTGCTCAGGTAGTAGGTAAAGTATTTGGCCTTGGTTTTAAATAATATTATTTGTGACGAGGCTTCAGGATAAGCTACTGGCTCTGTATGTTACAAGAGTGAGCTCTTATGATATGAAACTGGGGTGAGGGGGAAGAGGATCTGAAGGGAAAACTTGACATTGGTCAAGTGTTAGTACATTCATGTTGTTAATTATGTGAGACTGAAGTAAGGATAAGCACACTGTACAATTCATAGCAGTAGACGCATTAGAGTCACTCCACAAATGTTTAGCATGGTTGCTAAGCAGCAGCATGCACTACATTGAAATTTAGGAGTTTGTGCTCTTAGACGTAATGTAAGTCTGTTGGCTTCTGATCACAATGACTCCTGCCACAATCCCTGAGGTATGGTTTTATAACGCTTTGTTGTTCCTGGACAGTTGAGCGGACAATGTTTGGTATTAATGCAGGCTGAATGCAACTGAATAACTGAATTTACAATTTTTTCCCTTTTTTTATATTTAAAAATAAGACCCTTTATTGACATAATTAGCCTATCCCCTCCCTAGGCTTCAGAGCCAGTGCTCCAACCCAAACCACAACATCTACACTGCTGTTTTTAGCACCACAGTGTGAACCCAAGTCTGTAGACTCAGGCTCTGAGACTCACTGCCAGGGTTTTTAAAACACAATGCTGACGTCCCCCGTGGAGTGCAAAGTGGATGTAAAATCCTACCATTCTGTAGCTTTTTACACTTACACTGCACTGGAATAAGTGACTGTACAAGGTGCAATGGAGTATCAGGTTTGTAATCTGTTAACAGGTTTAGTTCTTCCTATGTATTCATTTCAGTATAATGGAAAGAAAAGGTACCACTAAAATAATATATTCCTCTACTGAGTTCAAGGTATAATCTTCTCTTGGGCCCTTTTGCTGTCTGGAGATGTTTGTTTATGACTTTACCAGTCAGTTATTTGAGTGGGCCTTCCCTTACTAAAATGCTTGTTTTCAGGATTACTACTCTGACGGGTGGGAAGCAGCTCCTGTGCAATGGCAAACCACAAATCTTTTTGGTATACTTGTGATATTTGCATAAAATTCCCAAATCAGCTCTCTGCAGGGAGGTGGTGCTACTGTATGGGTGGGTATGTTCTGCATGCATAAAAGTCAGGTTATGTGCTTGGGTCCATTCCTTTGCACAGTTAACCTCATTAGTAGGGCAGTGACTCTTTTCAGGTTAAATGTCTGGAAAAATTATTGATGAGTCATGGCAAAATTTGATTAAAATCCAGGAGCAAATCTTGAGGCTCCCTATGCAGTTGGGAGTTTACCCAAGCAAAATCAGAGTAAAGACCTCAGGATTTTGCACACAAGGTTTCTCTTTGATATCCTTGATTCCCACCCACACCCATGATTTCTTTGATCTCAACTCTCCTGCTGCTGCTTCCCCTTCTCCTCTTCACTGCATACATCGGGGATGCCCTAGGGGGTCTGGCAGGTCAAGGCTTCTCCCAACCAGCAGGTCTGTGCCTGTTTCTCTCTCCCCTTCTCTCTGCACTTTTGGGATGGGGAACCCAGAGAATATCCTCAGCAGCAGGCCTGAAGCCAGTCACTGTGAGGCAGAGTTGAGGAAC